>NW_026733332.1:0-144417 GCF_028476545.2 Physella acuta
CCACATCACACACCGCCAAAAGATACTTCTCCTCTGCCGCCATATTTAGTTTCCTTCTATACATACACAATTATTCTTTGAGGCTACGCGCGTTCTGTGAGATCAAAGACTGGCGGGTTTCCCCTTCTTTTTTTTTCCTCTTGGCGAGATCAGATATCTTTGTAAACTTTAGAAAACCTTTGGACACTACCTCAATAGGGGTGAGTCGGGAGAGCCTGGCATATTTAAATGTATACACTAAACACGGGGATCTGCAACACCTTTTGGGTATAGTCAACATTTTATACAGTTATGTTGGGCCTATATATTGTAGAAATATTCAGACTTCTATAAGATGGGGTGATTTATAAAGACAATGTTCATAAAATTCTATAAAGTTGGTGGGTGGGACGTTGTATTGGAGAATGGTATTGCGAGGTTATATTTAAATCAAAATTAAATAATTTTAAATTATTTAAAGACTCATTCTCTGATTATTAGAGTTTTAAACTTTTTAGGACGACGAACTCTCGATAATCCGAAAGTCCTGAGATTGTTTCAGAGATGGTGTCTGTATAACCGTCCTCTCATCTTTGATGTACGACTAGTCGGGCAAAGTATTGGCCCCCTGTCAACACAGTCCCTACATATGCTTGGCTTTAAAAGACAGATGTACTCTACTTCACCTTATGACTTCTCTGAAAGTGGTTCCCTTTAAGGGTTAGACGGCCAATTAGGGTAGGTAAGGTAGAGTTTTCTTTTTTACTTGTCATTTCCACAATGCAATGTCAAACCGGTGGAACGGCGAGGCCAAGCGGTAGAGAGCTAGGGCTACCCCGAAAGTCTCGAGTTCGAACCCCCGACCATGTTAGTTTAACGTCTCTGAGTCCACCAGCTCAAATGGGTACCTAACTTATGTTAGGGAAAGTAAAGGCGGTTAAGCAAGTGCTGACTACACATTCCCTTCATATGCCGAGGTCAAGAATATGAACTCTACTTCATCTGCCCAATGGATCGCTAGGTCTGAAGAGGATTCTTTACTTTTAATGTCAAACCATTACCATAGCGGCGCTATGTACAAAATCCATAGTAAATCTAGTTCGCATTTTACCACCATGTGTCTTCAACAGAAAAAAAAAACTACATGTGGCATAATATGGAACGTCATCGGTATACAAGTGCACGATCTATTAAGGTCATGTATGTATAAAAAATGTATATCCCTCTCTCTTTAGCATCGTCCAGAATACAAACTGACGGTCTCCGCTGGTAAACCAACAAATATGTACTCAGAACGTAAACAAACAGACAGGGGGTAGCTAGAGAGGCCCCGGGACAGACACGGGATTAAAACATACCACAAGGATGGTAAATAGTTTGGGGGTAAGGTTGAGGTAATAGGGTATGGGCGTGGGAAGGGGGGTTAGAAACAAACAGCCGTAATACTAAGTTAATAGTGTACATTCTACGCCTTTCGGGTATTCCCGCTTGGCGTACAGAAACCGCAAATGTATACCAGGTCAGGTTTGGGGGGGGGGGGGGGGGGGGGGGGGGATATAGGTCAACCCGTATGAAAACAAACCCGGAGAACATACATTTGATGCCAGACTAGGGTCCGTCACCAACGTGGTTATAAGCTAAGTATACGTCCGTACCATCTGTCTGTAACAGCAACTTATTTTTTTTACTCACTGATTAGTAAGGGGGATGTAAGAAAAATTATGAGAGGGGGTGGGGGTGTAGACCATCTGGGTTTGGAGTGGGTTATCTCTCCGGGGTGAGCTAGAGTTGCGTCCCATTTGTACAAACAAGACCAACGTGGGTCTATTGTTTTCTTTCCAGGCGTCTGAATTAGGGGGGTCAGTGTTGATAGTTGTGGGTCCATAGGGGGGTTAGTGTTAGGTGGGTCCATAGGGGGGGTCAGTGTTAGGTGGGTCAATGGAGGGGTCAGTGTTAGGTGGGTCCATGGAGGGGTTAGTGTTGATAGTGGTGGGTTCATAGGGGGGTCAGTGTTAGGTGGGACCATGGAGGGGTCAGTGTTAGGTGGGACCATGGAGGGGTCAGTGTTAGGTGGGGTCCATGGGGGGGGGGGGGGGGGGGTTAGTGTTAGGTGGGTCCATGGGGGGGGGGGTTAGTGTTAGGTGGGTCCATGGAGGGGTCAGTGTTAGGTGGGACCATGGAGGGGTCAGTGTTAGGTGGGTCCATGGAGGGGTTAGTGTTGATAGTGGTGGGTTCATAGGGGGGTCAGTGTTAGGTGGGACCATGGAGGGGTCAGTGTTAGGTGGGACCATGGAGGGGTCAGTGTTAGGTGGGTCCATGGGGGGGGGTTAGTGTTAGGTGGGTCCATGGGGGGGGCCAGTCTTAGGTGGGTCCATGGAGGGGTCAGTGTTAGGTGGGTCCATGGAGGAGTCAGTGTTGATAGTGGTGGGTCCATAGGGGGGTTAGTGTTTGGTGGGTCCATGGAGGGGTCAGTGTTAGGTGGGTCCATGGAGGGGTCAGTGTTAGGTGGGTCCATGGAGGGGTCAGTGTTAGGTGGGTCAATGGAGGGGTCAGTGTTAGGTGGGTCCATGGAGGGGTCAGTGTTGATAGTTGTGGGTCCATAGGGGGGTTAGTGTTAGGTGGGTCCATGGAGGGGGTCAGTGTTAGGTGGGTCCATGGAGGGGTCAGTGTTGATAGTTGTGGGTCCATAGGGGGGTTAGTGTTAGGTGGGTCCATGGAGGGGTCAGTGTTAGGTGGGTCCATGGAGGGGTCAGTGTTAGGTGGGTCCATGGAGGAGTCAGTGTTGATAGTTGTGGGTCCATAGGGGGGTTAGATAGTTGTGGGTCCATAGGGGGGTTAGTGTTAGGTGGGTCCATGGAGGGGTTAGTGTTAGGTGGGTCCATGGAGGGGTCAGTGTTAGGTGGGTCCATGGAGGGGTCAGTGTTAGGTGAGTCAATGGAGGGGCCAGTGTTAGGTGGGTCCATGGAGGAGTCAGTGTTAGGTGGGTCCATGGAGGAGTCAGTGTTAGGTGGGTCCATGGAGGAGTCAGTGTTAGGTGGGTCCATGGAGGAGTCAGTGTTAGGTGGGTCCATGGAGGAGTCAGTGTTAGGTGGGTCCATGGAGGAGTCAGTGTTAGGTGGGTCCATGGAGGAGTCAGTGTTAGGTGGGTCCATGGAGGGGTCAGTGTTAGGTGGGTCAATGGAGGGGTCAGTGTTAGGTGGGTCCATGGAGGGGTCAGTGTTAGGTGGGTCAATGGAGGGGTTAGTGTTAGGTGAGTCAATAGGGGGGTTAGTGTTAGTTGGGTCCATGGAGGGGTCAGTTTTAAGTGGGTCCATGGAGGGGTCAGTGTTAGGTGGGTCAATAGGGGGGTTAGTGTTAGGTGGGTCCATTGAGGGGTCAATGTTAGGTGGGTCAATGGAAGGGCCAGTGTTTGGTGGGTCCATGGAGGGGTTAGTGTTAGGTGAGAACATGGAGGGGTCAGTGTTAGGTGGGTCCATGGAGGTATCAGTGTTAGGTGGGTCCATTGAGGGGTCAATGTTAGGTGGGTCCATTAAGGGGTCAATGTTAGGTGGGACCATGGAGGGGTTAGTGTTAGGTGGGTCCATGGAGGGGTCAGTGTTAGGTGGGTCCGTGAAGGTCTCCATTTTGGGAGGGACATTGACGGGTCAATGATAAGTGGGGCCATGGAGGGGTCAGTGTTAATTGTTGTGAGTCCAAATAGGGGTTAGAGTTAGGTGGTTCCCTGAAGGGGTTACTGTTAGGTTTGTCTATGGAGGGGTCAGTGTTGGTTGGAGCCATGGAGTGGTAAAGTTAGTTGGGTCAATGAAGGGGTCAGTGTTGGTTGTGGTTAGTTCACGATACTATAAAAACGGTATAATCCACTTCCATATTAAGTAGAGCTAAGGTTCCATTGACCACGTCATGAGGAAAACTGTACAGATTAGTGGCAGATTAGATGTAATAAGCCAGTGGTATCACAGTGGAGACGTCATTTGTTGACAAGGATCAGATAATGAGTTCAGGTAGGTATGAATCAAGAAATGACGTCACGTAGAGCGGAATTCACAAATGACGTCACAAAGAACGAAATCAACAAATGATGTCAATAGACCAGCACCTTCTTCTTCTTCGTTCTTAATTTTAAGTGTTGGAAGGGATCGAGCCTTATCTGCCAGACGGTTGAACTCGAGACTTTTTTTTTCGAATTTATCAACCATGGGCTTTTTTTGCCGACTCGACCACGCCTCTGTCACAATTAAGTGTCAACTGGTTATGCGCCATTGAGGCCATTGACTCCGTTTTCAGCCAGCTTTTCTTTTTGGATTTGCTTCCATAGCCTTTGTTTAACCAAGAACAAACTTCAAGGCAGCAGTTGTTTGATTTTGGAGTAGTCTCTCCTAGAAGAGCGGCTGTATCCAGCTAACGAGCCTCATCTGCCCGAGACTTTTCGGTTTAGCAACCATGAGCTTTACCGACTCGACCACGCCGCCCCCAGAACAGCACCAACAGTTGATATATCACGAATCGCCAGGCTCTAACTTGGGATACTTTGATATGATACTACTGTAGACTGATACTCTCTGAACTGTTTGACCACTTGACCACTGGTCGAAAGAGAAAAGCGGTGCCTGGTCGCTCAAAAATCTCTGCTGATACATAAAGACCTTTATTTAGTCTTTTTTATCTAGGACTGCTTAAAGTAAGCTATCTGCTCATAAACACCCAGAATACGGATCTGAGGGAGATGTACCTCCCCCCCCCCCACACACACACGCACACACCGCCTACCTCCACATACCATTCCTATCTGGAATTACTAAATAAGTAACATGTTTAGGAGAATATATCCAACAACTAAAAAAAAAGACTTAATAAATTTCATTATTAATTAGGACGTATTAAAAATCCCTCGTAATTAAACGAGTTTTTAATGACATCACTTATTATTTCAACAATTTTAAAGCTTTGAAGTAACGACGACCTTAGCAAGAAATTTACCCGTACTCCTAATGTCAACATTAGTTTACATTTATCAATTTTAAAAAGTACTTTACGTCTGCGGATAACTTATAGAAAAGTCTAAAAATAAAACAAAATGGCAGCCACAGACGAAACCACATCCACAGCCAAGCAGAACATTTGGCAGTAAACCTCACTCTAATTCCGACTCCGTCGAGAAATGTTGGTTCTCTCCCTCTAATCTATTTATAGTCGTGAAATACTAGCAGTTTTCCCGTCTAATCGTCGAGCTCGTGTCAATTACATTTCATCATTATAACTTCATTAGCGGCTCTTCCTTTCATTTCTAGAATTCTTCTCCGTTTTTTTTTTAAACAACAAAAAAAAAAAAAAAAGCTAATTCCGCAAATCGCAAAATGAATACTGTGATCGTGCTAAGCAGTAAAGGTATTTAAGAACATTTTAACCTGTGCTGATTAATACTGCATATATCTCTCTGGTTTTTTATTTTAATTTATTTTTTTTACATTGATTGATAGTTTTAAATTGTTTCTAAAAGATCAATTACCGATTTTTTAAATATTTTTTTTATCGCAAAGAAACTTTCAACTTTTATTTTTGAAATTGTGCTTCCACAACCTTTCTCTCTTTCCCCCCCCCCCCCCACCCCCTACCAATCTAATCTCTGTTAACAATTTGAACGAGTTTCAAAGTTAAAAAAACTAGACCACAGTTGAATTAATTTCAAAGATGGAAATATTTTTTTTAAAGATTGTTTCGTAAAAACCTGGCAATGTTTTAGAGTTCAAGTCCTGAATGAGATTCCATATTTTTTTGTTGTAAGTGCTCCTTTCGCACGTTACGCAATCCTCTCTCTCTCTCTCTCTCTCTCTCTCTCTCTCTCTCTCTATATATATATATATATATATATATATATATATATATATATATATATATATATTTATATATAGGCCCCTACATATATATATATATATATATGTAGGGGCCTATATATAAATATATATATATATATATATATATATATATATATATATATATATATATATATATATATATATATGTAGAGTCCTATATATATATATATATATATATATATATATATATATATATATATATATATGTAGCGGCCTATATATATATATATATATATATATATATATATATATATATAGCGGCCTATATATATATATATATATATATATATATATATATATATATATATATCGCCCCAAAGAAAGCCGGTTGGTTAATGAAAATCTCATCTAACCGGGATTCGATCTCTGGCCACACTGAAGTGGTTGCCAAGGACAACAGACCAGCCAATTACCGACCGAGTCTTCCAACGCTACACCAACAGCACAAACGTAACTGAACGATTTAATTGGACACAAAAAAGAGTGCAATGAAAATAATCTGAACGCTTTATAAATGTTACCCATTTCAAAGTTCGGCCTCAAAAGAAATAAATTCAGGATGATAGTGGCTCTTGTTTATGTGATCTCTTATAAACAAAATCCGGGCTTTGTAAAAAAAAAAAAAGAAAGAAAAAACTATGGAGATAATACACAAACAATTAAAGCACTAAATGGAAAAAAATTGGAATCAGCTATTCAGGGCTAACGAGGGTCTCAAGGCAGTTTTAATACTTCAAAGAGCGGGGGGAGAAATTCAAGCACCGGTTTTGTTTGCGGAGGTGCGTAATTAAAGCGCATCAAGGTGCGCATCCTGTATACATATCAGTGCTGGTTGCTAACAGTGGATGAGGGAATCTGGTGGGGGGTGGGGGGGGGGGGGTGTTGGTTTCTTTTTTTAGGGTAGTGGGCTGTATAGGGTAGTGAGTTGTTAAGGGCAGTTTGTTGGTGTATGTAAAAAGGTATTTGGTGTAATATGGTGTATAGAGTAATGTCTGGGGTAGGTTTTTGATGTATGTGGACAGGTGAGATTTAGTGAACTGTGGTGTATAGGGTTAGGTGATGTTTAGAGCAATTTTTTGTCTATGTTATAAGGTGGTGTTAGTGTGTTATTGTGTGTAGAGAAGAGTAATGCTCAGGCTAGTTTTTGTTGTATAGGGAAAGGTATGGTATAATTTAGTGTAGTGTGTTGGGTAATATGGTGTTTTGGGTAACCAGGTGTGTACGTTAATGTGATTTGTATGGTGGTATAATGGCCCGTATAGTTTGTTGTTTATGGTAAGGTGATATTTAGTATCAAATGGTGTTTGGAATAGTAAGATACTTATGGTAGGTCGACTTTTATGGTAGGGCACATGTAGGGTACATATAGGGCACCTTTAATGTACATATAGGGTATTTATAGGGTACATATATATGTCACATATAGGGTACATAGAGGGTATTTATAAGGTACAAATATTGTACATATTGGGCACATATAGGGTACATATCAGTCACATATAAAGTGCATATTGGATAGTTTCGTGGTAGTTCAGATAGACGTTTCAGGTGAGGGGACTGAGAAAACGATTCATGGAGTAGCCAGATAAATATATCTGTTTATGTCAATGACTCTATAGTCTGGAGCTTCGAATAAAAGAAAAGGTGGGGATTAAAAAATTAAAACAGATAAGTGCAAACAAAAAGTAAGAAAAAAATGGCATTGAATTTTACATTTTGCATTTGAATAATATCATGCATATTATCATACCTACTTATTAATACGTAAGCTACATTAAACTTTTCATGCAGTCTGATGTTATATTTCATGGACCACCAAGTATTTGCACTACAAGTAACACCTTTAAGTTCATAAGTCACGCACCAAAAAGGCGTGCAAAAAGCTCACGAATACACAACATATGAATACGTCAAGAAAATGTCAGAATCAAGAGGATCGTGTTACTAGGCTAGAGTTTCACCACCACAATCTCGCAGTATCATGTGTATTTTTTTGTAAACAATCAAAGTCTGAAATTATTGTTTAGATTTTCAGAGTGCGAGTTTACATTGAAAACTAACCGCATGTTTATTTAAGAGACCTGATTTAGGGAAGAGGTGAGCAGTGCGTGGAAATTATTGACGGGGAGGGGAATGAGGGGGGGGGGGGGGCTATGTTAGATACCCATTCGGACGGGGCAATTCTAGAGTAGATAGGTTCATCTATTACTGTGGACTATGCATAAAGAAGGAGATATCGTGGTCATAAAAAAAAACGATATAGTTTGGTCAATTATTTTCCAAACTGGTCTAACTTCCCCTAACGTGAGGATGGACTCTATCAGAACTTTATGGACTCAGTGATGTCCTACGGACTGAAGTCCGGGATCCGAACTTGGAACTGTTTGAGCCACCAGTCGTAAGCTTTGCCGTCCGACTTCGTGCGCCTGTTTAACAAAGCAGGGTAAGGGTCTAGTTAGTTAAATTGTAATCAGGGTAAGGGTCTAGTTAGCTAAATTGTAATCAGGGTAAGGATCTAGTTAATAAGATGCAGACAGGAGAGGCTGTGTGTAAATGACGCCATACAACAAGGGAGGCAAGTTCAGATTAATGTAACGATGTAATTTGTAATAGACTTGCTTGTTACTTTCTCGTATATACGAAGTATAGAGAAAGTATTGTAATCGTGCACAAAAATAACATGAAATTTTGACAGTTTTTACCGTTTTACTCCTCAGTCCTTCATCACATCCGGAGTATAGAGGACTTATTTTAATCAGGGGAAAATTATAAATACAAATATATAAACGTTTTGGCGTTTTATGCGTTATCGAGTCGTAAAAACTGGACTTTGCAATTCTGTCCGTATGTCTGTGTGTCTGTCTGTGTGTAAACACGATAACTTGAGTACCGTTACAGCTAGGTTGATGAAATTTCATATATAAGTATTTTATCAAAATCGTAGATCCTGATCAACTTTTGAGCGATTTCCGATAACCGGAAGTGGTGCTTTTTCTACTTTGAATTTTTCAAAAGCCTATAAGTTGCGTACTATTTTAGATAGATGCATGAAATTTCACACGTAAGTAAAATATCTAATTCTCTACCTTCTGTCAATTTTTGAATAATTTCCGTTGACCGGAAGTACTAATTTACGCTGTTTCCGATTTCTCAAAAAACGCATGTAAATTTATAAAGTACTAATAATATCCCGCACTTTTATACACATTTTATTAGGCATTCACTTGGTGTGGGACGGAGTGGTCTAGCGGTAGAGAGCTGGACTGCTCGAGCTCGAATCCGAGTCTACCCAACTCTGATGGGTACCTAACTCCTGTTAGGGAAAGTAAAGGCGGCTGGGCATAGTGCTGACCACACTATCTCTTCATATGCCGAGGTCACAGAAACAAGTGAACTCTACTTCACTTGCCCCATAGACCGTCAGGTTTGAAAGGGAAACTTTTCACTTTTTTTTTACAAGATTCTATTCTATTATAAAAAGTTTAAGTAATTAAAAATGGATAACAAATATTGTCTATGTCCTGAGTTGTCATCCCTCGTAATTTTATATTAGAATATTCCAGAAAGTTTAGGGGAGATCACTCCCGGTTTATGTCACATAGTAGCTATTTCTATTTTAATTCGTTGTAATTATAGTTTTTTTTTTTTTTTTTTTTTTTTTTTTTTTTTTTTAATAATTGCTGACCTAAAGGATTTGTGACGTGATTTTAGAAGGCGCCTGGTTTTTTCGGGATCGAAAACTGGCTGGACCACGATATTCTGAGCACACCCAGCTTTAATGAGTACTTGTCTACGTGATCAAACTCACAAACAAAGAGAAAACAACACAATGGCAACATTTTACTATTCAAATATCGGTCAGGGGTGGGTAATTACATCCTTGTTCAAATATAAATGACTGAGTTTATTTACTAACATCTGTCATGTAAACATTTTTCGTAACAATTTAATTATATTCTTTTTCACTTGGTTTAATGATGAATCCTTGTGAGTCACATGGGTTGTTTTCTTGTACTTTACACGCGCATGCGCGAGACCCATGCGCACCGAGCTACTAACCCCCCTGTCAGATACTTATCTATCCAATGACATAGCTGGGGGCTACTTACGTCACAACAGGAGAGTTTGTGCCATAAACCAGAGCACATTAAAACTGAACACACGCGCGTACAGACTGATGCTTGAGTGTCTTTTAAAACTGTAGTACCGGCCCTCAAACAAAGATAGCCCCCACCCCCCAACCCGCACTGTAAACATGGGCAGTCGTGTTTTTATGTTGGCGGTATGGTGGTTTTAAGTACAAGATGAATTAGGGAGGGAACTTGAATTTTGGATGTAAAGTTTTAAAAAAGAGAGTGGTAGCATATATATATATATATATATATATATATATATATATATATATATATATATATATATATATATATACTCTAATGCCGTGTATGTGTGTGTGTGTGTGTGTGTACGTATCTATGTATGTATGTTTGTAAAAGTAAAATGGCCATTCGCGGGCCCAAACACGTGCCAGTTGTTTTTGGGACGAGTTAACTTCTCTTCCCTGACATCCTCTTATCCTCCTTTCTCAGATAGCGAAAGTAACTTTACAACGGGAAAATCCAATTATTAAACGAATGACGCGAGTGAGGGTACGGTGTCTGTGAGGGCAGATGTATATAAGTGTGATAAAGCCGGGGAACCAACAAGATAAGATTAACGACTACATCGGAGGGTGGGGGGCAGGGGGTGGGGGGATGTACGGTCGGGGTTGTTAGTCGAGTGGGGTGATGTCTTACAAGATTATATAAGTGGCGGGTTCTGTCGTAGACACGGCTTGTTAGCAGGACTCGAACTGTTAGCGGTATCTTGTTTGGTTTAGGAAGTTTGGTTTTATGGGAGAGTTAGAGTTAAGATTGTTGTTTTACGGCCGGGGTGTAATGAGTTTTGAGATAAGGGTTTAGGAAATGGGTTGTTTCCTGAGATAGAATGCGAGGCGTTGCACGATAGTCGTGTGTTTGAATCCTTCAGGTGTTTGTTTAAGTTTGGATTGAAGTTGGATTTGGTTTTTAGAAACTCAACCAACCACTACACAACACACACAATTTAAAGAATAGACTTCATCTCTACACCAACAAGGCATACACTAGCTTGATACTGACTCACTAACAACAATTACCACATCTGTACTGCTAATGAAAGCTACCCTGCTCCTCACCAATCACACAGTCATGCGCCACTCAACACTCACTCCAAAATAGGCACCTGAGTATTTCCAAACATTCGATTAAACACAAAATCCCTCGAACGCTGACACACACACCAACCCTCGAACACTCACTCACACCAGTCCTCGAACAATCACCCACACCTGCCCTCGAAAAAAAAACTCACTCACACACCAGCCCCCGAACACTCACTCCAACACACCAGCCCTCCAACACACACTCACACAACATCCCTCAAACACACCCACACACCAGCCCTTAATACTCACACTCACACACACCAGCCCTAGAACACTCACACACCAATCCTCATACACTCACTCACATACCAGCCCTCAAAACACTCACTCACACACACCAGCCCTCAAACACTCACTCCAACACACCAGCCCTCAAACACACCCACACACCAGCCCTTAATACTCACACTCACACATACCAGCCCTCAAAACACTCACACACACACCAGGCCTCAGACACTCCCACACCAGCCCTCGAACACACACCCACACATGCGCCCTCAAACCCTCACACTCGCGCCGTCTGTTTATTAAAAACAAGACACACGTGACTCTGCTCGTGTGAGGTCTGTAATCGACCACGTGTATTATCTCTATTATCTCCCCTTAGCTATTTCCTAAACCTATTCTGATTGTCTCCCCTTCGGCACAAACACACTTTTTTAAAGAAAGAAAACGTACAAGGGAGCTAATTTGTAAACCGAGACTATGAAGAGTTCATATTAGATTTATCCTATATATCTAACACTGTGTAGAGTTATCCTACCTGAATTAGCGAATGTCTAGTATTTAAGATGAAGATTAGATGTCTTCATTTAGTTCAATAAAAAAAAAAAGTTGCATTTCCCTTGCGCAATTAAACGTAAACTTTGTGACGTCAGATAAACATTTCTATAAATAGAAATGTAATTCGGGCCATTGTTTTAAACGTTTCACGATGAGATAGGAAAGTGTTCAATTACATTTTTTTACAGGAACAGGGCCTACAACTTTAAATGTATTATTTCATGATTTGAAAGTTTAGCAGTGGCAGATTACAATGTGGGTTGCTGACAGGGGGGGGGGGGGGAAGAAAGGGGGTAGGCGGTGGGGCAGGCATTTTGGTAACCATCAACTTTTCTTGAAGAAAAGAAAAATAACAGTTTGTAGCTCGCCTAACGAAATGAACAGTTTTGACGAAATAGCTTTGGCTACCCTTTTTTTCTGAAGTAAATGTGGTTAAGAGGGGTCCATTTATCGTAAAGCCATATTGTAGGAGGCCATGATGTATAGAATTGCAGAGCTTATTTTAGAAGGTCTTTGTTATATCTGAAATCATGTTTAATTCATCAAATGATATAACAATCTGGTGGCGTTTAGGGACGCCCTCCAAACTAGACATAAAAAACGAATTCAAGACTTTCGGGTTAGCAATCGTGTGCTCTATCAGCACTTGACCACACAATTGCATAAAAAGAAATGTTTAAAATCAAAATAAAATTAAAACGCCTGAATTTTAATGTATTACGTCCTGATTTTAGCGGAACAATTACTTTAATGTAAACGTAACAATTTCCCTCTGCTTACGTGTATATGTAATATTCCCCCTCAGGATATGGAATTCACGAACGTATAATTTTCCCGATAGAATATGGAATTCATGTATGTATAATTTTCCCCTCAGAATACGGAATGCGTATACGTATAATTTTCCTATCAGAATACGGAATACTTGCTCGTATAATTTCCCTTCAAATACGTAAAAAAAATGCCTTCGACTTAAACCATTAAGTTATTAACATCCTACTTGCTCGTATTGCACCCCACGACACATTTGTATAAAAACACAGCGCGTACTACAAAGGAAGAGTTATACACCTATAGAATTAACATAATCACTAGCATTATTTTAATGACTAGTCTCCCTTTGGCGTCGCGTCTTTAAAAAAATTATCTCGATATTTCTCGTTGAAGAGAGTACGCTCGAGGCTATAGTTTTAGCCGCGGTGTTAAAAATAGATCATCAATTTTTATAATGATGTACATGGTTAAGATAATTACATGTGTATTGAGTTGACGTGTTTAATTAAATTATTATAACATGTCGACTGTTACATGTGTGCTGTTTCTGATGTAATCTTAACCGTTCAGGCGTAATTTGACTCCAGGCTATTTCTAGGTATTTTCACTCGTATAGTTACACGCGGAGGCAGTGTGATGACGCAATGTTGCGTCGAAGCCAGGTAGATAGCAGAAATAGGCTTTAGCGTGTTAGTCAGAGGTAGACCAATGGAAATTCAGAGACTGACCGGTCACGTGGTATGGTCAGCTGACCACTGAGGCGTGGGGCAGTAGAGCGATAGGCCAGGAGTTGTTAGGTAGCGGTCAGAGACGGCCGAGAATGTAGATAGTTAGGAGATCATGATTAGCTAGCGAAGGTAGAAGGTGTTAGATTGTAGAATGTAGAGAACAGTTAGTGTTAGGATTGGTCATGGGAGTGCGTAGTAGTAGGTAGCATGTGGTATGAACAGTCAGTAGTAGAAGTAAATAGTACAGTGTAGATCAGTTAGATAGAAAATTGATTATATACATTTGAATAAAGAACATTTTGATTTTCAACTTGGAACCTGTGTTGGATATTTCTGTCATCATCATTCGTTTCGCATCGTAAAAATCCCCACCCTCACAATTGGTGGAGCGCGGGTCGAGTACGGGAAAGAACGTATATCAGCTACCTCATGACGGAGTGTGACTTGTATATTGCTTTCTCTAACTCATCACAACAGCGGGTTCCTTCAGCCGGAGCGAGTTGGATTACCAACACAAGGGAACAGTCAACATGTCCAAAAAGATAAGTGCCTTCCAAAACTTTTTTTAAACGTTTGGGTTTACACCCGTGCTGGATAGCTTGTGCCAGCGGTTCTTCTGCCTTACACATTCTGTTGTTACGCCCTGTTGCCTTAGTTTTGTTAACTTTCCTCTACACACACACACACATACACAACCATGGAGGCAGAGTTTCAATGCTATAAACGGGGCATACCATTAGACAAAACAGAAGAAGAAGTTGAAACATTTGTAGAGAATAAGTTAGAAAACAAGATAGTCAAGATAGTAAGAAATGTCAAGAACAAAAGCAGAGTTAGCGTTACAATTAGTGAATCGGAGAAACAAATAGATAACACGCAACTGCCCTAGAACATCAACCCCATGACCAAGAATGTGACCCGGACCGCCTCCATAAATGATTTTGAACAACGGACATAATAGTGAAGTCAAGTCGAGTAGTTTTGTGTTGATCTAAGTAGTCGAGAAAATCGGCGTGAAGTCGATACAGTTGAAGTCGAAGTCAGTGTAGTCAATCTGAAGTCAATAGTGTTATTGAAGTCAGTGAAGTATAAGTCAGAACTGAAGTCAAAGAGGTTATTTGAAGTCAGTCAAGTCAGTCAATAAGTTGTTGAAGTCGTAGTTGAAGTCATATTGAAGTTGTTAAAGTCAAAGTGAAGTCTTTGAAGTCATATTGAAGTTGTTGAAGTCAAAGTGAAGTCTTTAAAGTCATGTTGAAGTCAAAGTGAAGTCTTTGAAGTCATATTGAAGTCGTTGAAGTCAAAGTGAATTGTTTGAAGTCATATTGAAGTCGTTGAAGTCAAGGAAAAGTCATTGAGGTCAAAGTGAAGACGTTTAAGTCGTCGAAGTTTAGTCAGTCAGTGAAGTCTATTAAGTTAAAGAGAAGTCGAAGCCAGTCAGAGGTCTATGAAGTCAGTCGATTTAGTTGTCGCAGTGAAGTTAGTCTTCAAAGTGAAGTTAGTCGTCAAGTTGAAGTAATTGAAGTCGTCAAAGTGGAATTAGTCGTTAAATTGAAGTCAGTCACGTTACTGAAGTCAAAGTGAAATAAGTGAAATTACTGAAGTCAGTTAAAGTGAAATAAGTCAGGTTACTGAAGTCATAAGTGAAGTCAGTCATTAGGTCATGCCAGCCAGTTTAAGTTGTCAAAAGTCAGATAGTGAGAGCTGCTCCACTATATGATCACGTGTTCAAATGTTGATTTGAAACGGCACGATTAATTATATACACTTACATGTCTATTCTTTTTGTGAAGCTATTTCTAAGCTCTGGTAGTGTTTACGTCTATTGAGTTTATTAGGCTTTACAGATTGTTGTTAGATTAGAGTGTACTGATTTTTTATTTGGTTATGTTGTAATGTTATTTTCTTAATGTTTTTTTTATGCCGCCAGACAAATGTTCAGCACGTTTAAATTTGGGATTGAGGTTTTTTTTTTAATGGAAGGTACCTCTGTCTGAATACTTGTCTGCGCGGGCACTAAGATAGTCACGTAAAGCCATTGCTCATGGTCTCGTAATACAATTTCAGACCCACTACGCTTATTCAGAATGAGACGAGAGGAAGCAGACACTTCAAAGAATGCCGCCACATGAAGCCCTGATTACGTTGAATTACCTGGACAGCGAACGGCCCTGCTTAACAGAGAATTGCCCTGGTCAAGACAGCGGACGCATCACCACCGCTTCGCCCCAACCTGTGGTTGAATAACAGACCGCCAGCTACGTACACCTACGTTGGCATATACAAAGGGTAGACAACCCATCGTCCAAGTTCCCAGCGTCGGAATGTTACGTCATGGTTCGCCACCGCATCAGACAGCTCCAGTTCACCGTATAACCACTCTACGTGGACGTCTCAACCAGCGTTGAGTTTGTTGCGTCATCACATTGACCAACGAAAGTTACGCCTACACCCGCCTCACGGGAATTTACATCAAAACTCGCCACAACCCACCCACCAGAGAGGAACGCCAGCAATTACATAACACTTACACATACACTTACACTGCTCGCAGAGCCGTTCAACCAGTTACAGATTGCGCCTAAGATTAGCTCAAGGCCAGTACACGACAACCTAGCCAGAACTTGAGTTATATGATCAAGTTCACACATACCATAACATAGACATACATTAGCAAGCAGAGACACCAGTCACACCACAAGATTTCAGGAACTAGAACAAAGACATTTCTTTCAAGAACACAGACACAAGATTTTATGTTTTTGTAAACTGTGCTGTCCCATTTTTTATTTGATTTATATGATTGATGTTAGGGATAGAATAGAGTAGTAAGATAGATAGTTGTTGATGTATTAGATTAGTAGCAGACGCTGAAAAATATAATTTGTCAGCTACAGAAAGGGAGGGAGATATGTGATGACGCAATGTTGCGTCGAAGCCAGGTAGATAGCAGAAATAGGCTTTAGCGTGTTAGTCAGAGGTAGACCAATGGAAATTCAGAGACTGACCGGTCACGTGGTATGGTCAGCTGACCACTGAGGCGTGGGGCAGTAGAGCGATAGGCCAGGAGTTGTTAGGTAGCGGTCAGAGACGGCCGAGAATGTAGATAGTTAGGAGATCATGATTAGCTAGCGAAGGTAGAAGGTGTTAGATTGTAGAATGTAGAGAACAGTTAGTGTTAGGATTGGTCATGGGAGTGCGTAGTAGTAGGTAGCATGTGGTATGAACAGTCAGTAGTAGAAGTAAATAGTACAGTGTAGATCAGTTAGGTAGAAACTTGAACATATATATCATTTTAATAAAGAACAATTATAGTTGAACTTGAACTGTGTGTTATTGGAATCATACGTTTCGCATCTTAAAAACGCCACCCTCACAGGCAGGATAAAGATGGTGGTTGGCGTTGTCGGTGTAGTTTTGCTTGATAATTACAGCGCTGATAAATGTTTGGGTTTCGGTTATGTTCAGGTAGGAATCGATTACCTACGGTTAAGAATGAGTCGCTGAGTATTGTAGAGTTACGTCTAAGTTTCTTTTTCTTAAATAAGGTACTGGAAAGATTAGGCTAGGACTAAGATGAATTTTTCAGCTTTGTTAAACAGGTGTGTATTATGTGTGTAGAATGTCAGGTGGTTGAATCTTAAAGCAAAATGTATTTCGACAAAACGGGTCTACAAGAAGATGGATTTTGAGCCAAGCGGCTCTTCGGTCAAAGGGTTCTTTGAGCAAATGATTCTTCGGGAAAATGGCTTTTCGGCCAAATGTTTTTTTGACAAAATAATTTTTCCGCCAATTTTAGAGAAAGTAGCTTGATACAAAAGACTTATTAGTCTAATTATTTTTCGGGTAATGGCTCTTCGACAAGATGGCTTTTACGCAAAATAGTTTTTTCTGGAAATTGACTATCCGGCCAAACGTTCCTTTAACAAGATGGCTTTTCGGGCAAATGGCTCTTCGACAAGATGGCTTTTTTTGCCAAATGGATCATCCGGCGAAAGGCATTTTCGGACATCCTGTTCTATATCCGATTGACTATCCGATCAATAATCCGATTTATAATCCGATAAATTCTCCGATTTTTCCATCCGGCTTACTGCTAACTCGCCCAACAACATCGGGTTTTGTTGACAAATTTAAAAAGTATTAAAATAAAAATTGTTTTTAAATCATGTTTAATTAATAATCCTGTTTCAGCTTATTAATAAATCATAACAGAAACCCAATCTAGGCCGAGAGCGTAGTGTTAATTAACAAAAAGTAACTGGGCGTTTGTCTCGAGTTTGGTGGGGTAATTAAAGAGGTGGAATAATTAAGCGGGGCGCTGTTACGTGTCAAATTAATGAATAATTAAGAAAGGTGTTGTCATGTGTCAAATTAATGAATATTTAAGTAAAACACAGTGAAAAAAATGTTCCTCAACTGTTCACTTTTTTAAGAGTGCTGACACATTAAATTATGCGTGCACATTAAATTATGTGTGTAATTCTACTTCCTGTCTTGCTCGGCGGAGTCGTGTGTTAAATTCTGTTTATGGGGGTTTCAGAAGTGTAGGGACCACACATTTCGGCCCCCGTGGTTAATCTAAACTCGCCATCATATCTAAAATTTATTCGTTTATAACAAAAGTACTGTCTATTTCTTAGAAGCAATTTTTTTATCCTCTCCCTCCCCCCCCCCCCCCCCCCTCACCTCACCCACACCCTTCCGTTACTATTGACGCCCACTCGGTATAAAAACAAATGCAGCATTTAAAAGGAGAGTGTTAATTAACGATCGTAATTAGTTTAGGATTTGGGGGACTGTGACGTAATTGTTTTTGTCGATTTCCTGTTTAAGCAGACGACGGGAGGGATTTGGAACTTCCAGTGGACGCCTTAACGGATAAGAGAAAAACAATTTGACGCATTATACATCTACTACAACCGTAACTTGACAATCGCACAATCAGCGTTGATACATCGATGATTTAATCCTCGTGTACGGCTGTCGTAAAATTATGGGACGGCGTGGTCGAACGGTCGAGCAAAGGCCTGCTATCTTGAAAGTCTCGAGTTCAAATCCGGGTGCAATCCAGAATCCATTCAGCTGAGGTGTACCTGACTTACGTTCATATTACGAAGATTATAGAATCAGGTAAACTCTCTTTCACTTGCCCCATGGACCATTTCGTTCCAAATGGAAATTAACTTACTTAACAGGAAAATTAAACAATAAATGTAAATAAGAATGGAAGAACAAAGAGAAATGGAAAAAGAAGTTACAGCGGGAAAAACATGTTAATTCAAATATAATTTGTGGGGGGCTTCTACTTTGATATCATTTTATTGTTCTCTTTTTCTGATGAACCCCTTTGGTCGGAACATCAGCTGTTGTTGGTGTTTGTTTACATCACAATTTATGCTGGGTGATTATCGAGCATAAAGCCGCAGCAATAAATATTTTACGTATACACCCGGTGACAATAAATTGGAGCCGACGACAGAAATACTCAGTTCCACGGCGTTGTGAAGTGTGAACAATAAATAAAAAATGGCGGCAGAAGAAAACAATGCATTGATAACTGTCGCAGACGTGATGGTGAGCATCACGTGATAGGGGGTGATTACGATGAGAGGAGGGTGGGGGGGGGGGTGAGGGGCAGGTGCACGCCCCCTGTGATAAAGTCTGGCAAGTTGAGCGGTCGTTTGATAAAACGTGGGACGCCGATATGGTTCGGGGGAAAGCTGTCATTTTTTTTTAAATGGTGGGGTTGCATGGAAGAGGAGGGGAGGGAAGGGGTTGGGTTAGGTTTATGTAAGGTGTTTATGAGTAAAAATAGATTAAGGTCCGCAATGAGAGTTGTGTGTGCGTGTGCGCATGTATATGTATATATTATATGTATATGCGTGCTTATGTGCGTGTGTGTGTGTGAGTGTGTGTATGCGTGCGTGCGTGCGTGCATGTGTGTGTGTGTGTTGCAATAAAAAATGGACAAGAAATTGAAATCGGATACAAATATGGTGTATATTTTCACTCGTAGAGCTGTATTAAGCGGGTCCAGCTTTAATGAATACCTGGCATATTTTTGAAAACGCAGGAGCAGGTTGATAGACTACTAGTAAAATAGTTACAGAGAATATTGTTGAGTTCTAAGCGCCTCGATGTGCTCCAGGTGGCTAGGTGGTCGGGTGGTAGGGCCCGTAAGATCTAATCCAAATGGTCAAGGTTCGAACATCGACCATGCAGTTCGTTCATAAGAAACTAAAATCTATACTCTCAGCGCCTAGCTCCAGCTAGCTTTAGTTTCGTATGTTAGCAATTTATTTTGAACCGGAAGTTTCGACCTACTTGAACTTTGACCTATTGTGAGAATGTAATTACATGTTGCGCAAAACCTAAACAAATTCAAGAACACTTTGCGCGACCACCCACCATGATGAGCGGGGGGGGGGGAGGGGAAGGAGGGTGGATGACATCAATTTTAGATGCCCTTTTATAAGAAGAATTTACGAAGAAAATTTAAAGTGCCGTCAGAATCTTGTGTTGATGGGTTGTGGGTAAGGGGTTGTCCTTGACTTCAGAAAAGTGTAAAGGTCGTTGAAAAAAAGGAACACAGCGGGAGGTAATAAAAAACATATTTTAACATGGATTTAACACACACAAAAAAGTACAACATGTGTACGCAAGATGTATTGCCGACATGATGTATGAGAGGCCGTGAGATCATTTTTGGCGAAATCTGCCCCGCGGAGAGCGAGTCGTTTCTCGTATATGATAAGCGCGGCCTTCCATATCTGCCCGCCGAGTGCAATACTATACGCCGCTGATAAGGGACATAACTCGCCTCAATAACAGGACTCGGCTAATTAACAACCTACAGCACCGGTTCCATGCTGGTACCTCTCTGGGAATTAGCATACATCTCACCCCAGCTGCTCCACCCTCACCCCGTGCTGCCCCACCCCTCACCCCAACTGCCCCACCCCTCACCCCAGCTGCCCCACCCCTCACCCCAACTGCCCCACCCCTCACCCCAGTTGCTCCACCCCTCACCCCAACTGCCCCACCCCTCAGCCCAACTGCCCCACCCCTCACCCCAGTTGCTCCACCCCTCACCCCAACTGCCCCACCCCTCAGCCCAACTGCCCCACCCCTCAGCCCAACTGCCCTAACTGCCCCACCCCTCCCAACTGCCCCACCCCTCAACCCAACTGCCCCACCCCTCACACCCTGCCCTAACTGCCCCACCCCTCCCAACTGCCCCACCCCTCACCCCAACTGCCCCACCCCTCACACCCTGCCCTAACTGCCCCACCCCTCCCAACTGCCCCACCCCTCACCCCAGCTGCCCCACCCCTCACTCCAACTGCCCCACCCCTCACCCCAGCTGCCCCACCCCTCACTCCAACTGCCCCACCCCTCACCCCAACTGTCCCACCCCTCACCCAACTGCCCCACCCCTCACCCCAACTGCCCCACCTCTCACTACAACTACCCCACCCCTCACCCCAACTGGCACCTGGAAAGCAAACATCTTGACCCTAGCTCACCTTATGTCGACTGGTTCACCCCTGGTCTTAAAAAAAAATCTCAAGGTCGAGTTGCAGAAACACCAGGTACATCTGTCACCCCCCATCCCTCGACACCCCCACCCCTCCACTTCTTCAACCAATGGTTAGCTGTATTTTTATCACGTGTCAAGCCCCTGGAATCGACAACTGCTCGGTAACCGGTCGGATTAAACAATCCAATTAACGGCCGCTCACTTTGGGCGATAGATAAACAGCAGGGGCCCCCCGTGTTAAAGCTGAGTTCACGAGTCATATGGGGACGGCAGCTGTCCAAACCTGGGCAGTTCTGTAGCGCATGCTTTCTCTGGGAACAACGGTACTCTAAGAATTAATAAACATTGTCCAAATCGAGGCAGTTTTATAACGTACTGATTCCCACCCCCACCTCAAAGCCACCCCTCCCCGGGCTACACAGAAATAAAAAATATAGGCCCTACTTTGTGTAGAAAATATATACGTTATCCAGTGTCCGCCCTCCCCAATCCGAAAATTTTAAGAACGTTCTTAACTGCAAGCTTCAAGTGCGCCATCTAAATAAATCACTAAAAACAATTTTAAAAAAACAAACATTTTTTTTTTGTATTTTCAACAACAAAGTGACTGTCAGCTATCAAATACATAGAATATGTGAGCCAAACCTTAGCCAGAGCGCCCCAATCCACCCCCTCCCCCATCACAGTTTGAGAACCTGTAGCCTAGTTGCACATGTCACGGAGACCAGAGCAGCGTGACCAAAAACCACTGGTGCGTGACGGATGCCTATTGACACCCAATCAGACCCTGGATTATGTTGGATTGATACAAAAAAATGTGACGCGATCAAACACGACACAAATCAATTACACCCATCGTATTTTATTCCAAACCATTTTTTTTCTTCTTGTTACGCATGACAGTCGTGTCGAGTTTTAATTGGTCGCTCTTGTTATGGGCTCATTTCCGGCGTGCCCTAACTTCAGGTTAAGAGCCGATGTAACTGGAGGGACGCGATTCATAAAAGTAGTATCCCATACTCTAGATTGATTTTTGTTTTATCTTTTTGGAAGTTTGCTTATCTGTGTCGTTGGTTGATCAATCTGTTTTTAGAATCAGTGACGTAATGCATTGTTCAAGATAATTATACAACATCCCATGTATTGTTTTATTAACTAATTTAATCGATAGCTAATTTATTGTATGTTGACTAACTCCATAATTACCTATGAATTTTATGTGGATTAAGTAGGCTTTACACCATCTTTTGTATTGTATGTGAATTATTTATATAACATGTTGTATATCTAGTGTTTCAACAATTATTTACAGTGTTAATGGCAAGATTTTATTATAGAAAATATATAATTGCAAACAATTTTCTCAAGTCGTATTAGATAAGGAAAGTGTATATTAAAACATATTGTGTATAAAAAATAAAACATTTCCATAACTAAAAATTAATAAATTTAAAATTAATTAATTTAAAATTAATTAATTACATTTTTAAAAAATTCCAATTGTTGTCAACCAATAAAGTATACTTTGGTTGTCAATGAAAAATAAGTTCAGAGTTATGCAAAAACTGTCGGGGGTGGGGGGGGGGGGGGGTGGAAGAAATAGCATATTTCCTCAATCGTATGCAAATTGGAAACACTTCGATTAAACGTTTTCCTTAGCTTTTCGGCATGCTTTTATTATTTGTAAGTTAATTGGAAAAGTCCACACTCATCCTGAAAATACTTTTATTTTTTAATTGGAAAAAACTAATTAGAGATTTAAAAAGAGAGAAACGAACGTATTAGTGCAAGTGTGTTCAAATCAGGTTGCTGGGGATAATTAATTAAACTCATTAGTTTTAAATTGCAGCTAGGTAAAAACAAATTAGTTTCAATTTTTGGTTGACCTGTTTGAACTAAACATTATGATAAACATGTGTGTCTACTGGGATGATGGAGTAGAGTTTATCTGTTTTTATGACCTCGACATAAGAGCTGATTGCACAGTTAACTTGTTATACAGCCACATTAACTCTCTTTAACCGGAGTACTCAACCTGAATATGGAAAACAAATGTCCGGATTATAAACGGGAAACTCCGATCTGTAGCCCAATCTACATATTAACCCTTCAATACCTGACATATTGGCCCTCATAGGGAGGTATAGGGTCAAGGAAGACACAACCCTCTGCGGTATTCTGCACGGAATTAAAACCATGTCTCTTAAGGCACCGGCTTAAGTGAGTCTTTAGGTGCATCAAGACTTTTTATGTTGTGTACATTACACTAGCACGGCCGCCCGTTTGTGGTTGGGCTTGAGAAATAGTTGTGAAAGAAATAGAAAGAAAGAAAACACCGATTTGTGTTGATGGTGTACATGTGTGAAACAGTTGTGTAACATTAGAGAGGGAAGGTGTTTGCCCGTGTGTAAATTGCGTGGTGTGATGGTGTTTACAATACTTGAGGGTTATGCTGTGAGAGATTTGCAAGAGATATGGCACAAAGGTAGGGATTTTTTTTTTTGGTTGTTGAGATTTGAAAATTATTAGGATGGGGTGGGGGTAAGGTGGTGAGTAGAGCGGAGAAGGGGGGGGGGGTAAGGGTGGGGGTGAGAGGAGACAGGTGAGGTGGGGTGGGGTGAGAGGTGGGGCGAGGGCAGGTAGGGTATGGGCAGTTGAGGGGGGGGGGGGGGCGAGGGGAGGCGGGATGAGGAGTGAGGAGTAAGGAGTGGGTGGGATGGTGTGGGGTGAGGGCAGGTGTAGTAATGGTATGAGAGTAATGATCGAAATGTTTAGGGTGAGGAAATAAAAGTTAGAATAAGTGTAATAGCCACGGTTAGGGTAATGTAGAGATGGCAGAGGTAATTATTGCAGATACGTTTATGGTGATAAAAACCACGAATAGGCTTCAATATGGTACAGATCAGGAATAGGTTTAACAATAGTAGAGTTCAAAGCTAAGCTTGCTGACGAGTTTTGGGGTGGTAAAGATGTAGGATAACTTTAACGGTCTCAGTAATCATGGAAAAGTTTCAGGGATGTTGAACATTTCAGTGTGCTGTATAAAAGTAGAAGTCAAAGTGTAGAGGTGGAAGTTTAAAGGTCATAGGTGTAAGTACACTGGTTAGGGTTAGGTTTGTCTGTCGGCCCTCCTGGGACTAAGGCCACTGACAAGAGCTTTCGAAGCAACTATGTCCTAGGCTAGTCTCTCCAACTGTCCCCAGGTGTATTCAATCTTCTTGGTGTCAGGCGTCTCTGTCCTGGGCTAGTTTCTCCAACTGTACCCGAGTCAGATAATATTTAAAAATATTTCTGCAAACTCGAATCCCATCCCTACGCAGGTTGTAAACAAAATTATATTTTCTTAAACCAATAGGAGTAGGCCTATAATTAATGGAATCTAGGTGTGCCAGTACGTTTGCCGCGAAAAAAAATCCATTTTGGCATGTGGCTTTGGTTAAATGTCGCTGTGGAGCCTATGTCTCATTCGGCTAAATGTTAATATGTGCAATTGTCCATTCGGGCTAAAGTCCCATTCGGACAAACGCCCATTCAGGCAAAAGCCACATTTGGACAAATGTCTTCCGGGTATTTATTATTCTGATAAAATCAAATGTCTTAAGTAAATCAACTTTTTTAGGTCAAGGTCACACCGGATCACATCAAACCGCGTTTGTCAAAAGCCTCGGTTAAGTTAGCCGAAGTTTGATTTCGCACCAACTCTCGAAGTTTGATTTCGCACCAACTCTCGAAGTTTGATATCGCACCAACTCGAATGACTTACACTATCGCCAAGACCGGTGTTAGCGTTACTATTACTGTTAATCAGTTTACCACTCCAACTTTTTGCACACGGGTGCAGGGCAGTGCGGAAACGTATCACCTGTCCGCGTAAACACGGGTTAGCGAACGCCCAGTCCAATCTAAACAGTAACGCGAGCCGCAGCCATATCGCGAGCTAAAGAAAATCCAATTAGTGATTACACGAAATTATTGAACAACGAATTGTATTTCAATGTTTGGCCAGCGGTTCTTATATTTGTTTGTAACGTACCCCATTATAGTGTTAACCGATACTTCAGGTTGTTTTTTTTTTAATTTATTTAATGTCGTGCGCGCGTTATATATTTTTGGAATTTGTTTTTTTTTTCTAAACAGCTAAGAAGTTAAGCATAACGTGGGATACATTAGAGCAACTGTCCTCATGCTACGAACGTATAGCTCATAGACCGTTTTGACGTCCAAAATTTTAACTCGTTTTGATGACTGTCAAATATCAACCTCAAGTTTTGATGAATATGAAATATCAAGTTCAAGTATTGATGGCTATGAAATATCAAGTTCAAGTCTTGATGACTATGAAATATCAAGTTCAAGTGTTGATGACTGTGAAATATCAAGTTCAAGTTTTGATGACTATGAAATATCAAGTTCATGTTTTGATGACTGTGAATTATCAAGTTCAAGTTTTGATGACTATGAAATATCAAGTTCAAGTTTTGATGACTATGAAATATCAAGTTCATGTTTTGATGACTATGAAATATCAAGTTCAAGTTTTGATGACTATGAAATATCAAGTTCAAGTTTTGATGACTATGAAATATCAAACTCAAGTTTTGATGACTATGAAATATCAAGTTAAAGTTTTGATGAATATGAAATATCAAGTTCATGTTTTGATGACTATGAAATATCAAGTTCAAGTTTTGATGACTATGAAATATCAAACTCAAGTTTTGATGACTATGAAATATCAAGTTCAAGTTTTGACGAATATGAAATATCAAACTCAAGTTTTGATGACTATGAAATATCAAGTTCAAGTTTTGATGAATATGAAATATCAAACTCAAGTTTTAATGACTATGAAATATCAAGCTAAAGTTTTGAAGACTTTGAAATAATACTGTAATTATACCAGGCTTGAAGATAAAGCTTAAATTAGGGTTATGGCTTTGAATTTAGATAGGCCTATCTGGTTTGGGCCTAAGAGGATAAGGCAATCTTAAACGTTATCATGCAAAGTAACACATTGTTCTTAAAAAAAAAATTACTGAAGTTCAATTGAACACTGGTTTAAAAAAAAAAGAAACATATAGCTCTTATTCTAAATTTTCCGACCTCTTCTGATTATACGAACATCCCAAACTGAAGGCCACAATGTAGGCTATCCACGGACTCCAGGTTAAGGTACCATCAAATGAAGGTAGCACCTCACACCCGCGGCAGTTGGGGGCCGACGGGCAGACGATTGTAACGCCGGGTTGTTCATTTATTTTTCGCGGGTCGGGAACAACCCCCAAAGGGAGAGCACTAAAGGTCAAGTTACCCTCGGTCTAAACACTGGATCTCGTGTAGAATACGGATGCCAGGTTATCTCCCTTTGGCTTGTGTTTTTTTTTAAAAATATAATTGTATTTTTTCTTCGCATCTTTACATTTTATCAAACTATTTCTACTTTTTCACAATCTTGAAACAAATTATCATTAAATGTTGATTTTTTTTTTAAATACCTAGACATTACATAATTAAGAGCGGAGTTGTCTTAGATTAATGGCTACAAATCCGAAACACATTCCTGAGTCCACAGAGCGCAAATGGCTGCCAGGTTCAAGTTGGGGAAATTCAAAAGCTGACCACATAGCATTTTAAATGGATTGGTCATTAATAGTATTTTTTGAAGAGACAAAATGAATAATTCGAAATGTACCTATTCGGTCAACATTACAACTTCAAAGTGTAAGTCGTCCTAATTTTTGATAGTGAACAGTTTTTTTTTTTTATACTTATATCGTGATAGGGTACATAGATTAGCTTCTTTTAATTGCCGTTCATACTATGCTAATACGTTGTGCATGCTACCTAGTCCCCATCCCTTTACGTTGATAGTTTATCTAATTTTGAACCATCCGATTTCAAAGTGTATCTAGTCCCGACCCATCCAATTTTAGAGTGTACCTAATCCCAACCCATACAATTTTCAATGTACCACCAAGTCCCGATCGTAGATCTAAGCGAACATGCAGCGAGTGGGGAAGACGTGGAAAGACTTAAACCTACTCACATATCTCATAGAGGTAAAGGTCAATGCCGCGGAGACGGTTTAATCTGGATATTATTAGGGAAATGATTCCCCCCCCTTCCGGCTATGTCTGATTGGTGGCCATGATAGGCAAGATGGCGGACATTTCGTGAAAGAGGGGGGGGGGGGGGGCGAGGGTGTTGGGAGTTTTAGCCCTAACATCACACCCCAAGGTAGATTTTTTGCTCCAGTACATGAGATTAGTGGGTTTCAATTTTTATTTTTTTAAATCATATTGTAAGGATGAATGCAGGCTAAGTTTGTGTGTTTGACGTCATCAAGCTATGGCTTGAACCTACTCTCTAAAATAACAGTTTAGAAATAAATTCTTGTATACACATGCCTTTTAAACACACAGATATTTTACATACTGATGTGAATGTGATTTCACAGCTTACATAATCGATGTTTTACCGTTTATTTTATTTTGTTGTCTAACCGATAGATTCGGTGTTTCTTTGATTATTTTAATATAATTACGCTTTCTTAGTGTAACTGCAATTAAATAATTTTAGGATGCAATACTGCATGGGATTTTGTGCAATAGGAAGGGGTTCTGAAACAGTTAAAATATGAATGTATAAGCAAATCTCACCAAATGACCATAATCCTTAACAACCCATGACCATATGAGAATCACTTCCCCACTTAAAAAACGAAAAATGAAAACAAAATATTACCCTACAACTGTAAAATGTGAAAGAACCGCAGGTCATTGCACCGAATTCCACCATTGTGTTGAGAACAAACCCCTTGCAAATCCTGTATTCACACACATCTCCTTACGTCTTACAACCAAGCATGTAATTAGTTAACGATTAGCCTAACAAAACCCACAGCCTCATTGTCTCCCCTTTGATGCTCACAAACTACATCAAGGGAAACAACTCACTTTTTAAAGCCTGCTTGATTGCTTGCAGTTGTTTTTTTTTTTCCTCTTTCACTGTGTTAGAGATCCTGCTTTAAGTGAAGCGTGGTGGAGCATCTAAACTTTTCGCGTCTTTGGAGCGGGGAGGGGGAGGAGGGGGTACCATGTTAATTAGCCAAGTGCTAAGGTGTGGTGATGGTGGGACTGGGAGGGGCATGGGGGGTGGAGGGGGGCATATTCAGGGGCAATCTGTGTTTGTATTGCTTCATTTTTCAATCTGTCGATACGACTTATGCTCATAATATTCTTTTTAACCTTTAAAATATTAAACACATATTTCAACAGATTTTTACTCATGACACCTAGGCTAGATGAAAATCTCACCCAACATTTTGTAAAGTTAGATAAGCGATCACACACACACACACACACACTGTCCAGATGACCTTTCACACATACACACACACACACACACACACACTTCGTAAATGACCAATATCACACACACTGTCCTGATGAAATTTCACACACACACACACACACACACACACACACACACACAAGCACACACTTTATAAATGTCCAATCACACACACACACACTTTCTCGATGACAAATGACACTCACACTGTCTAGATGACGAATCACACACACACACACACACACTATCTAAACTCTAGATTGACCAATCTCACACACACACATACACACACACTATGTGGTCAGCATGGTCGGGTCGATAGAGCTCTTGGCTGCTAAACAGGGCAGATGAGTCTCGATAGCAGGTGACAGCAACTCTTCTAGGAGAGACAACTCCAACATCTTGGTTGGACAAAGGCTTTAGAAGCAAGTCAACGGTTTTTGTTACTGAAATTTTACGATGCTTTTACTTTTAACTTGGGACAAAAATATTTTGCTTTAGTTCGACTCTCTAACCCAAGTACAAGGCATTTGGATGTAGTTGACGTTTTGAGGCTTACATCAATGCACCTAATACTCAAGGGCACCAGGGTTTCTTTCAGCCTCGATTGAGGGGGAGGGGGTGGCGAAGATCGGTTCCCCCCTCCCACCCTCCCCTTATCGAGATAGAATTTATATAAGAACATATTCGGAAATTTAAATCCGTCCTCCTACCCCGAAAGTTTCGAATGCCCCCCCCCCTTCCATCCTTTTCGAAGAAAAAGTCCAAAAAAAAAAAACACTTCTCGGCAGTGATCGCTGATGTAAACCTAAAACTATTTATATTCATGTGGGTTTGTAATTTCAAATCACTTGGACTTTCAACAGCCAATGATGTAATTGGTTTCAGTTTTCAGCTAGAAATCAGCTGATTAAAATATCGGGTGACCCCCTGCCGTCTATCGCGTGTGTCAACAAGAGGGGGTCACCCACCGCCCCCCATCCCATAATTCTAACCAATCAACAGCTCTCCAGTGACTGGACGCCGGATCACGTGTCAGGTGGCAGACGCCAACAAAGGGCCAGTCGGGCGCACGGTAGGGGGTGGGGACGGTGGGGACACACACACGGAAAGGTGTCACGGGAGGTTCGGGTGCTTAAGTGGGGCTGGGGTGGGGTGGGGTGGATTAGGCAAAATGTGAAGGTGGTTGTGGCTGATGAGAAGGGTTAGGTAGGGGTGAATCATTTTCATACGCGCCCTCAGCAGCTTCATCTTGAATAATACTTAATAAAGTAAAGTAGTTTTCCTTTCAAACCTGATGGTCTATGGGGCAAGTGAAGTAGAGTTCACCTGTTTCTGTGACCTGGGCATAGAAAGAGATAGTGTGGTCAGCACTATGGCCAGCCGCCTTTACTTTCCCTAACGTGAGTTAGGTACCCATCAGAGTTGGGTGGACTCAGGGACGGTCTACTGACTTGAACCCGGATTCGAACTCGAGACCGGGTTAGCAGTCCAGCTCTCTACCGCTAGACCACTCCGTGAAATGTAATAATTTTAGGTATAATATATTCTCCTATACACCCCCTCCTACCTATAAAATGGTCATTTATTACTATTTGTCAGTATACCACCATACTGCAATGGTTACATGCATTCTTACATAACAGCTGACAGGAATTTAAGCAAGGGAAATTACTCAATTAATTCTGACGTACGGACTTACTTGAGGGATCTCACGTCATTAAAACTGCTGAGTCTCGTTCATTCTCAGTGTCAAATATTTTCCATAAACTAATTAATTATGAATTCAATTTATAATTAGGTTGATTTTAGTAATTTTATTCTAAAAATAATTTAGTAGCTTAGCGTTGCTTGCAATACTGGCGTGAACGAATTGACTATTTGTGTTTGTTTATGACTCATTCTTCATAAGTAATTAAACATTAACGGTGTCTTAATTATCACGGTGATTAAGATTTAAACAATGTGTTAGGAAATATGTTAAAATGTTGACCAACTTCGTGATACTTGTCGATTAACATTACTAAATATAAAATTATTAACGTTGTATAACTGCACCATCTGATAAGGTTCAAATCAGGATTAAGATTAGGATTAAGACATGCTCTGTAACCATCAAATTTCATTACGCTTTTGCTAAAAAAAAAAGAATTCAGCAAACCGCACCCGAATCTAACTGAAGTAGCAGTAAGTAAAATTTTCTTTCCGAACCTGATGGTCCATAGGGCAAGTAAAGTAGAGTTAATCTGTTTCTGTGACCTCGGGTTATAAATGGTACATTGTGGTCAGACTGGTCAGCACTATGCCCAGCTGCCTTTAATTTTTGTAACTCGAGTTATGGACCCAAAAAGTAGGAAAAAAAGTCACAGGAAAAATAAACACAGGAAAAAAAAAAACAGAAAAAAAGTCACAGGAAAAAAAGTCACAGGAAAAAAAGTCACAGGAAAAAAAGTCACAAATATATATTTGCTTGATATTTGGTAATACTTTTATGTATTAAATATTTAGAGAGTGCAAATTAACTTAGGATTAATTAAATTTAATGTAATGTGTGTAGGCTGTATACGCATAGTATTTTTTTATAATTCATCTAAAAATATTTAGTAAGAAGTATGTAGATTGTAATTATTTTAAACTTAAGATTAGTAGCATTTAATAGAATGCTCCAATGTCCACGGTTTTCATCGTGTTTTTTTTTTAAATACCAACATTAAATTACCGTGAAATGGTAAGTTCATCTGACTTGCTGTCCTCAACTCATGGCAACAATAGTTATGTTTAGTTCAACCACCTTTACTGCCCACATTTATCACGCTCATTACATAACAAAACTTAGATCAAACAGAAAGCCGACAAGGTTCAAAGGCTGTCATTGACGCATAACGTCAACAACACAAAATATGTTCGGACAATGCCTACTGAGGTGAGGCCGACCAGAGAATAGCCTACGGCAAAATGTGCCTAAATTTCTTTTATAAACTTTTCTACCGCGTATTTAACTAAATACGTAGCAAAAGTTGAGATTGTTGTGTAAATTATCTTAGAGTATTTTTTACTTACAATTGTTATAAACCATTATGCTTTTAACGTCTATAAATAATTTATGCTATCAAAAATACAACCCACAACAATAAACATACACAATTTTACAATTCCTAACAAAAAAAATCAAAATATTTCTAAAAAGATTTTTGTGACTTTTTTTCTGTGACTTTATTTCTGTGACTTTTTTTCCGATAAAATTTTTCCACTGTGACTTTTTTTCTGTGACTTTTTTTCCTAGCAAAAACTGTGACTTTTTTTCTGTGTTTTTTTTTCCTGTGACTTTTTTTCCGTTTACCCTTCAGTTAGGCCACATTGTATTTGTTTCATATACACCGCTTCATGAAACGGTCCTTCAGGAGTGGTCAGGATAAATCAAAGACAGACCTATTAAAACTTTACCTTTATAAACCACCCCCCCCCCCAAAAAAAAATAGTTATCATGCAGGTAACTCAATAAACCAATCCCACAGTAGTGCCGAAGTTAAAATGGATATATTATTCCCGAGAAGAAACAGATCCAGAGATCAAAATGAATAAATAACACAAGGGATCTTAATGGATCAAAAAGCGTCAGCCAATATTGGAAATTCTTGAAACTTTTTATATAACAGCACCACCCGCAAAATATTCAAGCGGAAAGGTTTTTAATAGAGAGCTGGTCTGGAGTTCTCAATATAGGGTCTACATCCTTTTATGTGCATGTGTGTGAGTACTTATTCTCACCTGAATAGGATTTAGGGCGTTTGTGAATTAACTCAGCTAAAAATCAGTACCAGGCATATATTTGGGCAAAGAAGTAGCGATGCTTACCCAATGCGCTGGTCACATGATGTCATGTATAACTTGACAAATCAAAACTGACCGGTCGAACTAGGTGCAATGTAAGACACCAGGACTCGAATGTGCCCATCTCACCCTCCCCCCATCCCTCACACACACACACCAGCATCCACTGAACAGTCCACTATATTATACAAATTTTAATGACGGACATTTAAGAGAATTTAAATCAACATAATCCGTATGCTTCCCTATAAACTAGTATAAACCTAACTCTACTCTCATTACGTGGGTTATCAACACTATTATTGCTGCATCATGGTATTTATAAATCCTTATATATATATATACAATAGTTGTTTATTTCAATACAATAGAACATACTTATGATTTAAACATACAGTATTTGAGTTTTTAAGAAAGTTACTTATTACGTGAGCCAAGTGGTCTAACGAAGCATGAGGTTTAACTACAATGTGCTACTTCTCTCAATTCAATGTGTTCAAATTTCCGACGAAAACTTACAACTCACAACTTTGAAAACGTAGACATGCACACAGCGCTCACCTAACTCAGGTAGAGGAAGGTGCGTCTGTTTTGTTTTGACTTGCTAAGTAGGTCAGCAAGTTTTCAAAGTTCTATCAAACTTTTTAACGAGTATTTTAGAAGAAGTTATTTAGTGTTATTCAATATGAATAAAATTAATACTTGCCTTTGTTAAATAGAAAATCCACACGCAAAAGTCTCAAGATTGAAATAATTCAGGTAAGAAAAATTGTCAATAAAAATCCAGCCAAATATAATCCAAAATCCTGCGAGAGCTACTCACTCAGCACAGGTACACTAACGCCTCGGATATTACTCACGCGGGCCAAGCGCACGTGTGTGCATTAGGCCGTAGACTCACCAAATATTCCACGGCAAGCACGAAGGCTCTGCTCCAGCGGGGAAGGGGAGGGGGTGGGGGGAGGCAGGGGGAGTGAAGTCGGGCTAGCCGCGCGAGGGGTAACTCAGGATTCACCAGCAGGCTTTGCGCGCCGCGAAAAAAAAGGGGGAGACAAACCGATATTGTTACGTCCCCTTGAAACTCACAATACTTTCCATATCGTTTGTATGAACGCTACTTGGTAACGAGATGGTCGGGACGAAGGGGGATAACTGTTGAGTTACTTTCGTATGAGAATAGTTTATCTCCCTTGAAATAAATCGACCGCGTCCTTTTTCATCGGTTTTTGTAACGGTGGGCAGATCTCAAGGCCAATCAACACTGATGACAGATATATCTATATCGTAGCTGATCAAAACATTTCCTTGTGGCTAGCGTTCTCTACCCGTCTGCTGGGGGGTGGGGGGTTTAAAAAATGGCGCTTTTTAATGGTAGATCGAAGTTGGATTATAAAGACAGGGGTGTCCATAAATGTTATCAGGACGGTCGTGGTTACGCCGGGGTGAGGGTAGTGTACAGGGATATCGGTCGTCGTCCCGTCCCCGTCGTCGTCCCGCCCCCCCCCCCCCCCCCAGCCATGACGGTGTATGACAGGCACTGGGCGATGGAGGGCAGTGGTTGGACTCAGGGGGTGGGGACTAGTGGGGAGGTGGGGTAAGGTATTTATGATAGTGATTGTAGCCGGAGGGGGGGGGGCGTATTTGGTAATAGGTTGGAAGTGGACAGATGGAGTGTAATATAGTTGAGGTTAGTGAGTGGATGGATAGTCGGTTACACCAATTAAAAGTAAGTTATTTTTCAACAGAAAAATATCCAAGATTTTTTTTAAATGCAAGAAAGAGCTTAATTTTGACTTGCAGCAATGTTGAATAACAACCATGATAAATGGTTACATTGTTTTGATTTAAAACTTGACACATACACCTGCATGGATGCACTGTCATACAAACGGAACAGTGTTAAAGTTTTAGAACCCCTCTATTTAGTATCAGTGTATGCCATACATTGAATGGTAAATACACGCCTTTTCACTTCTTTAGATGGATCTAATTTCTTCGCATATGTTCAGATTAATATATGACCCTTCATAAGTGACGATATACTACGCTTTGAAAAATAAATAACCAAATTAAAATTATAATATGAAGAAAATTCGTCTTTTTTTAAATTTTTGTTTATCCAGTTTAAAGTTATTTGTTATTTAAAACTTTTGGTCTAATATTATTGTGTGAAAAGATTAAATAAATCTTCACTCAGTACAAGGCGGATGGGCATAGTGCTGACCACACTAGCTCTTCATATGCCGAGGTCACAGAAACAAGTGAACTCTACTTCACTTGCCCTATAGATCGTCATATAGAAAACAAAATTCCAGGCTAAGGCTAACAAAAATAGCGGTGATTGGCCAAACTACTTTCATACGTTTTTCCTCAGAAACACCGTTCATGAAAGGTCTACAATTTTTAGTTTAGGATCGAGGATATAGCCCACACAAGCAATTAGCTTTAACTGTGTGGTTTACAAATAGCCTTGAACCCAATAACGACTTTTAAGAGAAGCTACTTATCAAGATAGGAAAATGAACAACAACCGGACAATGTGATGACGAGAACACGACAGACACACGCATGGGACGTGACGTCATTTTGGATGTAATATCCGGGTGACGTCAGGTGAAATAGTCCCCGCCCGCTGGAGACGGAATAATTTATTGGTAGTCGCGCGTGTCAGTGGGTGACACGGGCACGGTTCTGACGTCATCGTTGGCATGACGTAACACGCGGGAGGCGGAATGCCAAGGTCGACTATATCATTGTGCTAATTAGGTCGTCAATAAAATATGGAGCATATTGGGTGGTGAGGGAACGGGAAGTTATATGACGGGGTTGGGGGGGGGGGGGGAGGTGGGGGTAGAGGGGGTGCATGTTCATAACAGTTTTGACCATAGCTGACGAAGATTAGTAGTAGGAAGGGGGTTGCTGACGAATTCCCCCCCTACCCCCATCCAAGGTTTCTGATGGATATTAATGTAGCTACATGTACAAATGAAAGAATGTCTTATGGTCAAGATTTGATTAACCCAGGTATTAAGTAGCCTAACCAATCATAAATTTACAACAACAAAAAATCCCCATCAGTCTCTACGTATTTTATTTCAGGCATCTTTTCACTGGTCAAAGTATATTATAGCCCCCCCCCCCCCCACCCTCATAGCACATCCACCCTCTCCCCTCCTAAAGAAATAAAATGTATATAGAAAATGCAGAATTTAACAGAGCCCCCCCCCCCCCCCCCCCAAAGTTTCAAGTGTCTTTCCCATCTTTTGGAAAAACATGTATGAAAGAAACACTGCTTCTACACCTAAACAAGAAAGCTGATGCACTTATAATTATGTATTTTGTGTAAAATAAAACACATACAAATAAACTTATTAAAATCACCCGTAATGTATATCTCAATTCTCGGCTCAGCACGAATAATCCTCAACACACATTCATCACTAAAATATCGCCATCTCTATACTACTAAAACTCAAGTGTGTTTAAATGTTTGAATATTTATTTGTTGTTTTTTTTTTGTTTGTTTGATTGACTACTGTAGAGGATCTGCGGTACGTGGAGAGCTGTAAAATTGTATGTAGGTAGAGAAAAAATTGTCTTTTCAGACATACTTTTAATCACAAATTTATTTAAAGACGTTAATTAATTTATTGATTTTTTTCATAGGTAGATTAACCACATTAATTTTAAATTTTTCACACAATGGCTTTACTTTGACTGAATAGTGACGTCACATGAATTGTTTACTTTTTAGTACAATAAAATGGCGGCTTCCATCATAGGCCCATTCAAAAGTTTAACGCGTTCTAAAGCTAATTTTCTGTCGGCCATAACTTTAACAATACGTCCGTTTGCTGTTTTTATTACGTTCTAACACTTATATAAATTTTCAACTGTCTTTTTCATTTAGTTTTACAATCAATTTCTCTAGCTCTACAATCTGTCCAAGAAAGTTGTCTATTTATTTATAGATCTAAATATCAGGTGGCCAAGAAAGTTATTTATAGATCTAGATCTAGAATCTAGGTCAAACCAAAGATTAATTAGATAAAAATACAATCCATTTTATAATCATAATACATTTTTTTAGTCCTTAAATATTTGATATAAATCTTTGTGATTTATTTATCTAGATCTAGATCTATCTAGAATAGGTCTAATGATTAGATCTAGATCTAGCAAGAGTTACGCAAAAACTAGACTTAAGACTTAAGCAAACGAGTCGTAGAATCTAGATCTAGATAATTCTATCTAGATAATTTCAGACCTTCATCTGTTTCTTTGTCCTAAGCATATGAAGGGATAGTGTAGTCATAGACAAGCTCGGCTGGAATAGTTTTTTAAACGATAAAAACATGTTGTCTGAGACTTGGCGGGACACTGGGCAGGTGAAGTAGAGTTGAGTATGTCACCTGTGACGTCAGTATATGTAGGGATAGTCCGAAATCGGTGTTTTTAAAAGATAAAAAACATCTTTTTTAATGTGGGGTCTGGTTTTTTTTTGTGACGATAAGTGACAGACGTGATGTTTTTTTTTATGGATGACCCCCGAAACCCACAGTTTTCCAAGGGATGACGGGTAGTCTAGTTGCTTCTAAAACTATCCTAACTGCTAATTGGATCTAAATTTTACCATAACAACGCTAACCTATAAAAGCTTTGAACGGATATGAGTCTTAACATCAACCATTGATATGCCTAACCCTAACACGTTACTATTAATACAACACTACATATAACCTTGAACTCGATTCTAAACCTACTCGTAATCCTAAAAACAACTCCAAACCAATTATAGAAACTCTGCACAAGAATGAAACAGATCTATAACTATCTAACCACTTTTTAAAAAAAGCACATTAACTACATTCCAAAATCATACACGTTTCAATCAATACAACATCCTATTATTATACTTAACACCCTAACATAACCTTGACCCTAATCTTAACCCCAGCACCGACACGACCCCCCCCCCCCAAAAAAAAACAAAACAAAAAAAAACCATCACGAACGAGCTGTTAAATGGACATTGCTTGGATGGTTTTAAACACCCCAAAAAATGTCCATCAGCCCCACCCATAAAACTCGTCCCCTACCCCAGGTCAGCCTTTTGTTACCGGCTACCCTCGTATCGTTTGCAACACTAAAGAGAAAATATCCCTCCGCGCTCAATCACAACGTGCGGAAATATTCTTACGCGACGGTTCTCATATAGTGCACGATTGAAAAAAAAAAAAAAAAACTTTCGAAGAAATTTTACGATGATCTTAACATTGGGGACCGAGCGATAGGTCAAGGGGAGAGAGCGGTTTTGTATGTGAATCCATCATAAAATTATCAAAATTTGGAATTGAAAAAAAATTCAACTAATTGATTAAAAAAAAAAACAACTTCATTATTAATTAGATCTTATTAATATATTTTAACAAAGTGAATTTTAAAGTTTTGACACCACATCTGAATAACATAATGCATTGAGAAATATGATCAGAATGAAACTGTCTTCCCCCATACCCCCCCCCCCCTTAAATCCAACCCCATCACTCGCCCACAAAAAAAACAACTTTCAGTGAGACAAAATTGGAAATTAAACTTAAATGTATAATTTTTTTTCTGTATTAAGGTTGACTCGTACTAGTATGATTATGGTATACATATAACCGGCGCAATATAATTTATAACGGTAATGTAAACCATAACCCATAACGCTAATGAAAACGGTATTATTGAAAATCTAAAAAACTGACCCTAGCTATAATCATTAACCTAACTTTTATAATAGTTATGGGAAGTACTCAACACTAGATTTACGATTAATCGATGAAAAAATACACTTTACTTTGTATTTTTTTTTAAAGCAATCGCACCTCCAAAACGATCATAATTTGAGACCCACTGCCTTTGCATAACGTTTATCTACGTGATGCCGCGAAAATTTCGAAAGTTGAAAGAGCCGAACGTATATGTCCGGCTAATAGATTCATCACAAGCCGAGGGGGATAAATAAGCCGGGCAGTCCCCTCACATGGAAGTGGAGATAAATTCGCCGGCGATGACCCCCGGAAGGGTCAGGGGTCGGACGGGATCGCCATCAATCGTTCACGGGGAGACCATCCAACAACAGGGGAGCTTACTCCTGATGAAGATTGCTTCCTCATTAATTCGCTAATCAATAACCGTTAGACCGGGTTGTTCGCCCCCCGCCCGATCAGCTAGTTACAAGAAACCTGATGAAAACTGGAGGGGGTGGGGGGTTGGCTTTTGAGGGGTGAGGGGGGGGGGGGGTCGGAGCAGCTACGTTAGAAATTATTTAAGAAAATAGCAGGGGTTTTTTAGTAATTGAGATGAAACTCGTCGGATGGTTTCCGTGTTGGAGATGGTGTCTGCGGTTTCTGTGCTGTGTCTCAAGACACTATGTAGACCCACTTTATACAGGGCCTAGACCCAGCATCTTCTGAGACCGGGTTGGTTCCGGGTCGGGTCTAACGATTATGTCATTCTGAGGTCTCTACGCTATAATGGTGGGTTAAACTGGGTATAAACCTACATTGTATTATGCTGCAGTAAAATATCATGGTCAACTCTACCTCACCTACACCGTAGACCGTTAAATCCCTGTTAGGAAAAAACAGTATTGCTTTGGCTTTTTTTTTTTAAATTGGTAAAATCAATTTCGTGAACAAAAAAAATTAAAAGTAATTTCCCTTCGTGTACTTCTATAGGGCACAGTTTTAAAAAATTTGGGATTCCTTGTAAGTTATAATTCTTCATGAAAAATCTGTGCGGAAAACATACAATTTCGAATATAAATCGATTTACTTTTAAATTTCTCCAAAAAATCTGGAAGAAAAGTACAAAATGTAAAACCAAACCAAAACAAACATGTTTTGTAACTTTCAGAAAATCCGATCAAGACGAGGAAAAAAGGTAGAAAAATAAAATCTTTTCTGACACTGACAGATCTTTAATTCCAAACCCCAAACTCTCGCTGTTGTCATGCTAATATTTGACCTCGCCAGTCGAGCGGAATTGAATCAGCTTGTCGGCCATTTTGGCGCCGCGGGAGCGAATATTTATTTATTTAACATGTCTGAGGAAAAACGAGTGGTCGTCAAAAAGATTTGTGTGGAGTTTATATTGTTTGTATGGTATAGGTTCGGATCCTCGCAAAACGGTAAACATAAAATGTAAATATTTATGGGACTGGTCATTATGTTCTAGGTACGGAGTGGTCTAGCGGTAGAGAGCTGGACTGCTAACCCGTAAGTCTCGAGTTCGAAGTCAGTAGACCGTCCCTGAGTAAGGGAAAGTAAAGGCGGCTGAGCACACTATCTCTTCATATGCCGAGGTCAGGTTTGAAAGGGATCTTTACATTAAGTTGTATAATTTAAATCTGTTTTTTATTGTTCTTATTTATTGTCATTTACTATTATCATCTAATGCTGTCATTTAACTGATGCTATTTACTGCTGTCATCTACTGCTGTCATCTACTTATTTACTTCTGTCCTCTATCTGTATTTGATGTAACACAAAAAAAAACACGTTTTTGGCATGGTCAAGGCCAAAACCGAACCAAGCTACTATGTGTAAATAGTTGAACGTTACTAACGCCTCAATTGATAATAACGTAAAAGTGTTCTGTCAACAAGGACATAGGCCGAATCGGAGCGAAGTTTTATGTTACTGTGACGTAGACTAGCTGTTGTTACTTTACATGTGTGACTAAAATAGAATTTGACTTGTCAACAAGACGTGATACTTGATGTTAACAAGTTGATTTCTAACCAACGCATTAGACACTGATGAACCAACCAATCTATCTATATATATAATTCTCTTCTGGGAGCCGCTAGAAAACAAGCTGCAAACGCGACTAGAAAACAAACTGTAAACGCGCTCCCTACCTCCCCACCCCTACATGGTTTTAGTGAGCTGTGTTCACTCTAAATGTTTACAAGCAGAACCAACTATTTTAAACGTAGGGGGGGGGGGGGGGGGGGGGGAGGGGGAAGGAAAGGGGGGGGGGGGTTATGGTCCTTAACGAGCTACTTTTAGTGTTTTAAAGACATATTTTCAGTGGCAGCGTTGGTACTGTCGAATTCACAAATTTTGAATTACTGAAAAGTAGAAAAAACAACAACTAAATAGCGGCGTATGTTATGCCGCGGGCCGGCTCGTATATATAAAATTCTCTTCTGGGAGCCGTTAGAAAACAAGCTGCAAGCGCGCCTTACAGTCCCCTCTCTTTCTCTCTATCACTATCACTACCACCCCCACCCCCCACATTGTCTGGTGAGCTGTGGTCACGCTAAATGTTTACAAAGCTAAATGTTTACAAATCGAAAGGGCCGTAGAGCCGGGTTTCTATTAGGGGCAGATAATTTAGTTCGATTTTAAACTTACAGGAGGTAACTAAGAAATAACTAAAAGAAGGCTGCTTTCACGGGGGGGGGGGGGGGGGGGGTAGGGTCGGGGTTAGGGGAAAGGGGGGGGGGGGGGTTAGTGTTTTAACGCAAATATTCTCAGTGGCAGCATTGGTACTGTCGAATTCACAAATTATGAATTGCTGAAAAGTAGAAAATAAAACAACTAAATAGCGGCGTATGATACGCTGCGGGTCGGCTCGTACGAAATATTACGCTGAAAGCAGATTCAGTAGAAGGTAAGATACAGGGATACAGTGTGTGGACCTGTGACATTGGAGGTCTGTTGATTTTCACATTCATCTTTAAACCGCGATTATTCATCAAGCAATAAACGTGTTGTAATCTCGAACCCGATGTCAGAGTGTGATTCTTTATATGAGTTGGTTACCCAACAAAGAACGCCAAACGTATACCACACTTAGAAGTAATACACATCACTTAGCATATCTACATTTCTAATTGGCCATGTTAGTCAGTCTGTAACTGCAAAGAAATACTAAAGAAATACCAAAGAAATAAAGCAGGGGTCTCCAAACTACGGCCCGCGGGCCGTATGCGGCCCGCGATGTCCTCCCATCCGGCCCGCGGAGATCTTTTTGTCCACGGGAAAAACGTTTGTTGCTGATGGCTGAGGAACCTTGCCCAGAAAAACCAAAGACATGCCTGGAAGAAACTGGCCCCCGAACTAAAATTTGATAGTTAATGCGGCCCTCGGACTGAAAAGTTTGGAGACACCTGTACTAAGGAAATACTAAAGAAATACCAAAGAATTACCAAAGAAATACTAAAGAAATACTAAAGAAATACTAAAGAAATACCAAAGAAATACTAAAGAAATACTAAAGAAATACCAAAGAATTACCAAAGAAATACTAAAGAAATACTAAAGAAATACTAAAGAAATACCAAAGAAATACTAAAGAAATACTAAAGAAATACCAAAGAAATACTAAAGAAATACCAAAGAAATACTAAAGAAATACCAAAGAAATACTAAAGAAATACCAAAGAAATACTAAAGAAATACAAAAGAAATACTAAAGAGATACCAAAGAAATATCAAAGAAATACCAAAGAAATACCAAAGAAATACCAAAGAAATACTAAAGAAATACTAAAGAAATACCAAAGAAATACTAAAGAAATACTAAAGAAATATCAAAGAAATACTAAAGAAATACCAAAGAAATACCAAAGAAATACTAAAGAAATACCAAAGAAATACTAAAGAAATACCAAAGAAATACTAAAGAAATACCAAAGAAATGCAAAACACAGAACAAGCCCAAAAGGGTGACACAGAGGGAGACAAAATGATTAAAAAAAAACAGTAATCATTTTAATGTTTTCTTTTTTCTTTTCTTTTTTTATACCAGTTGCCGGATGGGCGTTCCTGTTTATTTACAAATATTTATGCTGTGTCAGCAAATAAGAGATTGGGTGCATTATGTGGTTGTAAATTACATGGTTGTATTACGTCGTCGTATATCATGGTCGCAGTACATGGTTGTATTCCACATGGTTGTATTATGTGATTGTATTATGTTGTTGTATTACGTGGTAGCATTACATGGTTGGATTACATATATTATTTTCTACTTTTCAGTAATTCATGATTTGTGAATTCGACAGTACCAATGCTGCCACTAAATATATTTGCTTTAAAACACTATCAGTAGCTCGTTAAGGACGATAACCCCTCCCCCTCCTTTCCCCAACCCCCCCCCCCCCCGTGAAAGCAGCCTCCCCTAAGTTTAAAATCGTTTTAAAGTAAATTATCTGCCCCTAATAGCCGTCACTAAACCCGGCTCTACGATTGTAGACATTTAGCGTGAACCACAGCTCACCAGACCATGTAGGGGTGGGTTTTTTTTAAGTAATATATGGTTATAATATGTTTGTATTACACATGGTTGTATTATGTGGTTATATTACAGTTGTATTACACGGTTGTATTTTGTTGTTGTTTTACACAATATTGTATTATGTGGTTGTATTACATGGTTGTATTATATGTTTGTATTAAACATTGTTGTATTACGTATTTGTATTACACATGGTTGTGTTATGTGGTTATATTACGCCTATTGACTTCCCTAATAGCATTCAGAAAAGCTAATCAGTGTTATAATTTTAGCACCGTGAATTTACCTTCACTACTTTTGTATTAAATATTTAAAAAGGGAGGTAAAAGTATAAACTCTAAAGCCATGTACAGGCAACTCTTACCTTTTATAATTAATGTATTACCTGAAGCATTGAAGAGAATAACTTAAATAAATGATTCTTCTAAAACTTGTATTAAGAGTCGAATAAAAAACACGTTAAAAGTACATAAGCTAACTGAAAATTAATTTTTGTATTTATTTCTTAATATACTAAAATGAAGGCAAACTTTTGACTTTAAACAACACCTTTCGGGAACACTAAAGACTACGTGAATTATATTTTGGTTCCTAGTTCACATTGATCCTTAAGGGCTGCTGATGAAGACTATGTAACCCTCACTCAGTGGGGATGCTTTTACCCACTGAGGTGTTGTGGTTTAAGACGGGCTGACCCTGAGATTAAGTACACACCGACGCCGACAGTTGTTGTCAAGTACTCGTTTATTTATAGCATCGAGCCATGACGGCGATGCAACACAAAACGAACTAGCCAAGGTAGACCACTAGATCCAAACAATCCAAAAGACCAAAAGATCAAAAGATCAAAATAGAAACAGAAAACTGTAGCCCTAAAACAAATGTAAAATAAAAAAGTTACATTCAGGACAACACCACGTGTAAGCTACAATATACACGGGTACAATAAATTATGTTTTCGGCCAGTACACAGTACTGCCAACAAGTACCAACAAGTAGTACTACAAAATAAATACTTAATTTAATACATCACCCTAACTAGTGTGCACATGCAGCACTAGCAGGAATACATAAGTATTTAAACAAACATAATTTAAATATCTACACTACCTTCATTAGGTCTACATCTTGCCCCACAGACAGCAGCCTTGCGTGTGCGACGCGGCTAGGCACATGTCACATGACATGGAACACAGGTAATTTCGCTCACAAAAGCATAAAAAAAACGTCAACAGTTCAGTTGCAGTCCCACAGGGGCCGCAACCCAATGAATAAAAACTTCATAGTTTTATCCCCCTTTTGGCTAGTAACCATATGTGTTACACAGCCCCCCTCACAAATAAATGTACAATGTGATTTACATTTACATTTACAACTCATACTTAAAAAAAAAAGTTCAGTACACAAGTACACAGACATTAAGTCCTTTCAACTCAAATAGATTATTCCCGGCAAACCGGTAGAGGCTCCAGTGCTGGTACTGGTCACCACTTGATGCGCCAGGTTGAGTCGCTCGACGGGTCGTCGTTGACGGGTTGACCTCCGCAGCTCCGCTGGTGGTTCTGGGTTGATCCAAGAGTCATCCTCGTCCGATGCCTCGTCCCTCGCATTCACCTCATTCAGATGTGGGGCTGGCCTGACCATCTCCTTTTCTTGTCCGTCCTGGGCGACCACCTCGGGCACGAAAGGCGTTGCCTCCGGCCGAAGTCTGGTTGGGACCACTACCTTGATTGTCAGTTCCTCACCTTCATCTGCCTCACTGGTTGGGACGATCTCTCTCCGTCGCTCCCCCTCCGCCAAAGTGGGTTCAGCACTCGACATTGTATAGTCGGGTCGCTGCCAACCACGGCGGCGTCCACCACGTCGTCGGCCTCTCCTCCGGCGGCGTCTCCGACCTCTGCTTGTGTCATGTCTGTCTCCCAAGCGACGATCTTGCTCGCGCTGAGACTGACATTCATAGTGTGGCTGTCTACCCTTCTCACGCGCACCCTCCGGCTGCAACCCTCCTCCACGGCGGAACACCCGACAGCCGTACCTCCAGCCGCTAGGCGAGGTAACCTGAGCTGTGGTTGCTCGACACTGTGATGATCTCGGTGGCGTAAACTTGGGCTGGGAGCTTGGCAGAACACGCATCAGCATCCGCTCCCCGACGCTGATGGACTGGCGTTTCCCTGCTGCTGACCCCGTTGCCTAGCTGCTTTTCTCGGACAGTCGCGGACGAAGTGCTTCGTAGACCCGCACCCGTAACAAGCTCCTCTGGAGGGCTGTTGTTTCCGGGCTAGGATATCTGCCACCTTCTCCGCCAGACGGTCGAGTTGTTCCTCCGTGAGCATCAGCGGCGTCGTCTCCTGGCGACCAGCTACCGTTACTGCGTCGACCTTCTGCGCCAGACGGTCGAGTTGCTCCTCCGTGAGCATCAGCGGCGGCGTCGTCTCTTGGTGAACAGCTGCCGTTACTGCGTCGACCTGGATAGTCCTGTTAGCTGCTGCCGTGGCTACGACTGGGGACTCAGTTGTCCCGTCCAGCCTTTTAACAGCTTTCAGGACGTCCTCCACCTTCGGACTGGCTTCCCCTGCGAAACCAAATGTGCCGCGAAGTTCGAGCGCCAGAAGAGGTGAAACCCCCTTGCAGAAAGTGTGATACACCTTCTTCTGGGCATCGGCCTCAGTAAAGATACGCTGCTGGTTTAGCTTCGTCATCTCTGACCACAGTCGGCAGAGAAATTCCGACGCTGACTCCCTTGGATGTGGAGTGAGTCGGCTGAACTGCAGATACCTGTCTTCGGCACATCTGGTGTCGCCAAAAGTGCTTTGTAGGAGGCATAGCACTTCCTCTGGACTCGCAGCTTGCTTCACCCGCTCATAGGCAATCCCTCTCAGGCTGCCTAAGACGGGTGGCAACGGGTTCGGAACGCTGGTGTTCCGCAGCAAACACTGTACTTGGGTTTCCCATTCCGGGAAATTCACCTCCCCTCCTCCAGTGGGTGGAAGGCCGGTGAACACACTCAGCTTGCTGTTGTGTGCTGGAGCACACACCTCCACCTTCACGGGCCGCTGCGCATCTGCCTGCATCGCCGCCATCTTAGCCGTCAACTTGGCCAGCTCCTGCGACAACTTCTCCAACGTCGGGTCGCTGTCTTCCATCCTATCTCCCAAGGTCAAGCCCCACGTTGGGCGCCAAATGTAACCCTCACTCAGTGGGGATGCTTTTACCCACTGAGGTGTTGTGGTTTAAGACGGGCTGACCCTGAGATTAAGTACACACCGACGCCGACAGTTGTTGTCAAGTACTCGTTTATTTATAGCATCGAGCCATGACGGCGATGCAACACAAAACGAACTAGCCAAGGTAGACCACTAGATCCAAACAATCCAAAAGACCAAAAGATCAAAAGATCAAAATAGAAACAGAAAACTGTAGCCCTAAAACAAATGTAAAATAAAAAAGTTACATTCAGGACAACACCACGTGTAAGCTACAATATACACGGGTACAATAAATTATGTTTTCGGCCAGTACACAGTACTGCCAACAAGTACCAACAAGTAGTACTACAAAATAAATACTTAATTTAATACATCACCCTAACTAGTGTGCACATGCAGCACTAGCAGGAATACATAAGTATTTAAACAAACATAATTTAAATATCTACACTACCTTCATTAGGTCTACATCTTGCCCCACAGACAGCAGCCTTGCGTGTGCGACGCGGCTAGGCACATGTCACATGACATGGAACACAGGTAATTTCGCTCACAAAAGCATAAAAAAAACGTCAACAGTTCAGTTGCAGTCCCACAGGGGCCGCAACCCAATGAATAAAAACTTCATAGTTTTATCCCCCTTTTGGCTAGTAACCATATGTGTTACAACTATATACATTTTTTAAACCCAACCCCTCACCAATTATTCATTTTTTCCTCCCTTTTCCTTCCCCTAACAATATATATATATATGTATGTATATATATATATATATATATATATATATATATATATATATATATATATATATATATATATATATATATATACACCCCACTCTCTGGTTAACAAGTTCTTTCCCACTCCCCACCCGGATGCCAACACTCTCAGTTTACCTTTACCACTTTTCGTGTTATCCCTTTTTAATTTTAACACGTTTTTATTAACTCAGCTTCGCGTGGATGTGTTTGTTGTTAAAATTGACATCGAAAATTAGCCCACTTCTGATTGCTCTATAGATCTGAAATTTGGCATGCAGGTTACTTTCGCCTAACAATTTCAGATGCAATCATAAAAACTAGCAATTAGAGACCGTAATTAGCTTAATTTAATTACGCCCAAAGGACCATAAAATTGAGGACATGATTTCTAAAGATACCGACAAGACTGGAGGCTTATTGACACAGTTACTTCGGCCCCAATCGATGTGAGCGCGCTGGCCGTGATCGTATAGTGGTTAGTACTTCGCGTTGTGGCCGCGACAACCCAGGTTCGAATCCTGGTCGCTCAAGATTTTTTTAGTCCGTGTATTTATATACACTTAGTCAAGTCATACTTAATCAAGTCATTAGATAAAGTAGAAAATAAACTATATAAAAAACTTTTTTAAAAACCACGTTTTTCATGTGTAGCAACGGACTAAAAAGGAGAAAATAAAATACTTAAAAAAAACTTTTTAAAAAACCACGTTTTTCTTGTGGACTAAAAAGTAGAAAATAACTATTTACATACATTTGATGACAAAAAACGTGGGTCGGGCAGATGGGTCGGGAAATTTGATGGTGAACCCACGTTTTTTGTCATCAAATGTATGTAAATAGTTATTTTCTACTTTTTAGTCCACAAGAAAAACGTGGTTTTTTAAAAAGTTTTTTTTAAGTATTTTATTTTTGTATTACCTCATATACGACATATAACAGTATGTTAATATTCAACATGTACTTTTGTAAAATCTTTCCTTTTCATTTGATGCTTGAAATTACGTAAAATTCGTTGATGTTGATGTATTTATTTTAAATTGCAAATAAAAGATTTTAGATTTAAAAAAAAAAAAAATTTTTAAATTTTAAAACTCCACTGTATCCACACACCCCGGGATAGCTACAAGCCTACCCTCCCCTAACCTGTCGGTACTAAACATTCAAATAAACATAAACACAGATTTGAACATACCAACCTTTCACCCTCCCGCTAAATCGCTCACACAGCAATCTGTTCGTCAACCCCCCCCCCAACACACACACACTATAAATAGTAACACATCAGCAGTTAGATCACACAGCACAGATTTTGACGCTTGGCTTGCCTTAAACACACACAGACACTCTCTCCATGGCTCGTCAAACACTCTACCCCCCCCCCCTGTGCCCACATTACCCTCAGGTATGATAACCCCACATCCCTTTTAACTGTTCTAACGACCCGACCACCCACCAAAACATCTGTTTCGAATATTTATTCATTTACTTATTTATCTATTTTTGTAATTCACTATTGTACAAATGTAAATGATATCTGTGTAAAACAACAAATTTGTGTGTATGCGACTACTCTACTGGTTATTCATTTTTCTTTGGTATTTACTATGTTTATTGTACAGAATGGGACGAAATCCATGTAAACTAGCTTTTTTTTCGACTATTCTTCCGTACGTTATACTCTTCCACCACTATTGTTGGCAAACATGTTACAAACCAGCCTCTTTTCAATTTTTGAACCAACAAGCTTTAAATTCAATGTATCTTTTGTATTCATTTACATATTTCGCTATTTAGTTACTATACTCTGTACACCAATGTAACTATCTTGTAAATATCCACCCAAACAGCGTGGAATGTTACTGTATTTGTTTTAAATTGGAAAATAAAAGTATTTAAAAAAATGTTTTTTTTTTCTTGTTTAGATTATTGAAACAGGTCACCAAAAATGGCGATCAGATCTCTCATTAAAACTCAGATTGTAAAGAAGAGGAATAAGAAATTTATTAGACACCAATCTGACAGATATGGCAAAGTCAAGGCAAACTGGCCTAAACCCAAGGGTATTGACAACAGAGTAGGGTGGAGGTTCAAGGGTCAATATAAAATGCCAAACATTGGTTATGGTACCTGGAAGAAATGCAAGCACCTCTGTCCTGATGGCTTCAACAAGTTTATGGTTGATAATGTTAGGGAGCTGGAAGTATTGTTGATGCAAAACCGCACTTTCTATGCTGAAATTGCACACAATGTCTCAAGTAAGAAGCGTAAAGATATTGTTGAGCGTGCCCAGCAACTAGCTATTAAAGTGACAAATCCAAATGCCCGTCTTCGCTCTAAAAAAGATAAATAAACTGGCAGCTTGATTAAATTAATAAACAAAAAATATATGAAAAAAAAAAAAAAGAAAAAAAATATTTAAAAAAAAATATACACACAACACTAAGTCTGACAAAAACATTAAAGTTACAATCCAGACCTGGAAACAAAACATACACGAAACAGAAATCATCATTTTACAATCCAGTACAATTCAATTTGCAAAACAAACACTAAAGACCATAAAAAAAACTAAATAAATAATAACTGCAAACAAAGCTATTACAATTTTACAATTAATGAAATACAACCACATAAAGCAACCACGCGTAATAGAACCACGTATCCGAGCATGATATGCGACAACAAAATACAACCATGTAATTTATAACCACATAATATAATCTCTTATTTGCTGACAAAGCATAAATATTTGCAAACAAACAGAAAAGCTTATCCAAACGGGTATTAAGAATAAAGAGAAAGAAAATACAACACATAAATGTTTACACAAAAAGTTTTTTTTAACATGTTATCAATCAGGCTTTTCTCAGCTAAATCGTCGATTCCATTACATCTTAATAATTCACTTAATCTAAAATGAGATTCTAGGAAATGTCAAATGCACTATCTAATATCTTGGTATATCTGTGTATGTATATCTGTGTATGTATATCTTTGTATGTATATCTTTGTATGTATATCTTTGTATGTATATCTTTGTATGTATATCTTTGTATGTATATCATCTTTGTATGTATATCTTTGTATGTATATCTTTGTATGTATATCTTTGTATGTATATCTTTGTATGTATATCTTTGTATGTATATCTTTGTATGTATATCTTTGTATGTATATCTTTGTATGTATATCTTTGTATGTATAGTTTGCTACTTTTTAAAAGACAATGGCGTTTAACTTATTTTTTTTAACTTATACCACAAATCTGCGCAAAAACGCATGCAGGTTTATTTTAAACTTTCACAATTTAAATAGTTTACTTCGCTTCATCTATAAATAAGGTTTTAAAAAAGTTAATTTTAAAAAATTAAAATTAAATAAAAAAATAATTTATTTATACCGTATTAAAAACCCTCAGCAATTATCGCCAATACTCAATGGAATCATGGAAGACATGAAAATTGAGGACGATATCCAATGACGTCATTACACAATATTTTAAACTTAATGTGAAGGCAACGACGGCCAAGGCCGGTGACTTCGAAAGAAGATTGACAGTAGGCGGATCACGCCTAAACAGGAAATAGTAAATAAGACAGGGAATATACTAAAGGCTGATTCTAGTCGAAAAAAGATACGCATGCGAAATGCACAGAAACTACGACCCTAACCTTAGACCTAGACCTAACCCTAACCCTAATTCTAGCCATATCCCTAACCCTAACCCTAGCCATAACCCTAGCTCAGCTATTAAGGTCACTGCGCATGCGCAGAACTATCTTTTGCCGAACAAGCGGAGACTCTGGGGCGAAAAATCTTTTTCCGAGTAGTCACTTCGTATACTAAATGGTGTTAATACTAACTGACGATTGTTTGGTTTTTTTTTTAAAGAAAGGTAACTGCTCCAAATTAACAACCGGAAAATTTTAAGGTTCTCGCATCTTTTTATACCTGGACTATTCACAAAAAAATATCGAATAAATATCACATAAAATATAAAATATTTTATTGAAAAGGGCTTTTATTACATTCACTTATCAAAACAGAAAAAAATATTACAAATAAGATAATACACTAAAAAGAAAAATTAATTGAGTTTAGTGTAACCTTAATCAAACTAAATGGCATCAATGATAAAAATTGAACATAGGTTTATATTATGATATAGAATGTAAACCTTTCAATGAACTCCTTATGAAAAGGAATATATTTTCCTTAAGTGAGCGCCCAGGCTTTTATTTTTAGTCATACCAGCATATAGCTGGTTAGTTATTTATTAAGGGATTAAAAACCTAGAAATAAAAAACAAACTAATACCACTAGCGTTTTGTATAGACTCTGATTTTTTGTTATCTAATTACTATCACAATAAATGTGAGTTTAGACAAAATCGAATTTCTTGTATATGTTGAGATGTAACTCGAACACAAATATTGTCGTCAGAGTGTAGGGAACTCTGAAAGATGGAGAGATAGATCGCGAAATTAAAACACAGGCATTGCGCACCGTGTGCTACGCACCGCAGATGTGAAAGATAAAAGCGCGCCACGGTGCAACAGGTGCAGACAACAGCGCAGACATTATGTACGTCAGATTCCATGTTTTGATAAGGCTGGGCTAGGCCTTGACGCAACGTGTACGGGATTTTGGTGGCTCGATTATTGAGTAATGTGAAGACCCCTTTTAATCGCGCCTCGTGTGTCAGTGGTTCTAAACTTGTGTATGATTGGAACCAACAACTATATTTTTTTTTTTTTTAGTTAGAATTAGTTCAATCAAACAGCATGTTTTACCATCGTTTTTATTATATAAGAATAGCGAAGAACCCAAAATATCGATGAGGAAAAAAGTTGGACACTATTCTAATAGGATAGCGAAGATGGGGGTTTGGCTAAAATAATTATCCCGTTGTCCACGAATGTAATTCACAACCCCTCTCTCCATGTTCCAAGTGTATATGCGCTAACGTTAACTTACCCTGGTTGAAAAAAAAAAGGCACACAACTTCACAGTAAAAAAGTCAGATTCGATTCTTGCGACACACGTACATTTTCTACACGATCTAAAAAATGTATATATCAAAACATCCACTCAATGGTATATCCAGTTAATCAAAGCCCAATTCACCTTGTACCTGTACAAATACTGAGACATCGTTAATGGAAGAACCCTTACCCAAAGCCCATGTAAGAAGCTAAGGCGTCACTAGGGCGGGTGTCAATGGGGCGGACCGCACCCTCGCTTATTATGCTACTTATAAACCGCTTGAATTAGCTAGTTTACTTGTAGAAAGATGTACTCTAGTCTTCAGGGATTAAAGACGTTCCATCGTATACACGTTTTAACGTTATAAGTTTAAGCTAGTTTGATATCAGGTCTAAAAAATATAACGTAAGGAAAGTCGATAATTTTTTTAAAATATTTTTGTTTAGTCTTTAGTATGCTGTGAGAGTTGAACAGAGGTATATAAAACGATTTTTTTCTGTTACAATTTTTTTCTTATTTATAAAAATTCTACTATTTAGAAAGATTGGATAAATAATTTAACACCATTGGCTCGTATTACATCGAATGCGTAGAAAATAAAGTGAAGTGGATCCTGATAATAGATATTAATATTTCATGTCATCATTTGTCTAAATCCGACCCTGTTGAGATTATTCTGTGTTTTTGTTTGTTATTGTTTTTGTGTGGTTAAAAAGAGTAATGTAATAATATGATATGGCGGTTTAGAAATAGTAAACATCCAGATAAGCAGAAGTGTAGCCTTTAGACAAATACTTGGTCAGACCGTAATGAAGTCTAATTCAGTCTTCAAATAACACATTTATTTAAAAGAAATAATACTTTTTTTTTCAATCACGTCACATAGCAAGTTTTGAGTTGGTTTTAAATAATAAATTTAAAGTTCAAATTTGGATATTGAAACCAAATAACAATGTCGATTGATGTGATGAATGGAATTGCTGTACAGACAAAATTTTAATCTAAATAATAAAATTACTTTTAACACCTGATCTGTAGGTTGTAACGGGATCATGGCTCAACTAGTATAATAGAGTCATGGGTCACCATGTAATATAGAGGGGTAATGTAGCACCCTTTGTAATAGAGGGGTTATGGGTTACCCTGTATAATAGAAGGGTAGTGGGTTACCTTAAGTAATGTGTCACCCTTTATAATAAAGGGATCATGAGTTACCTTGTACATCAGATGGATCATGGGTCTTTCTGTATCATAGAAGAGTCATTGGTTACCCTGTATAATGGTGGTTTTTATGTGTCACCGGGGGTCATGTGTTACCCTGTATAACAGAGGGGGCATAAGTTACCTGTATAAAAGAGGGATCATAAGTTACCCTGTATAAAAGAGGGATCGTAAGTTACCCTGTATAAAAGAGGGGTCATAAGTTACCCTGTATAAAAGAGGGGGTTACGGGTCACTTTGTAAAGTTCCCCTTCCAAACCTGACGGCATATGAAGAGATAGTGTGGTCGGCACTATGCCCAACCGCCTTTACTTTCCCTAACGTGAGTTGGGTGGACTCAGGGACCCGGATTCAAACTCGAGACTTACGGATTTGCAGTCCAGCTCTCTACCGCTCGGCCACTCCGTCCCTATGGTGACACGAGATACCCTGTCACTAGTGACCCTGTGCTATTTATAGAATCCTTGCTCCAAAAGTTTGAGACACGGATTTAGACCAATCAGCACTCTCTGTTGCCATCAAGTATGTCGCAATGTGCAAAATGTTAGACTCAAATAAACACCTTTAATATTGTTTCGAAAAAAATATATACACGAAGTAGATAGAATTACAACTTTTTTTAGTTTTATGGGGAGAAAATGAAAATATATTTTTAAAATAATTAAAATGCAATTTGTAGATGAAAAATAAACTCGCTGCTATATAATGTGTCATTCGAGTCATTACTAAAACATCTTTTTTTTTAAAAACTTATTTTTATGTTGGCCTTGTCATGACTTGTTTACATATGTTTATTGTACTGGTATGCCTGCCCCCAAGGGCATAGAGTATTAACGTACTATCTTATTTTATAGTCAGATTTTTTTTTTTTTTTTTTTTTTTTTTGCAAACGTCTTATCTCAGTGTTCATTTAAAGCAAACTCACTGACATCAACAACAAGGCTAAACAGTACACGGAGACTCAACATTTAAGGAAATCACTAAGATTATATATATATATATATATATATATATATATATATATATATATATATATATATATACAAGAGACGTAATAATAACTAACAATACACACAAGTGTATTTGAATACTAATATTTCAAAAAGAAAAGCAGGCTGAAATCGGAGTCGATGGCTTCAATGGCGCATAACTCGTTGACACGTATACTTAATTGTATTACAGGGGATCCCTTCCAACACTAAAATTAAGAACGAAGACGAAGAAGAATACTATTAGATTGGTAATAGGGCTGGTAAGTAGGTCACCAACCAGTTCTACGGCTCATTAAAACCTGCATGAGCCATAGAACTGGTTGGTGACCTACTTACCAGCTCTATTGGACTGAAGTCAAATCAGAGGTTAAACTGATTAGTTAATGAATGAATAAAATATTTTGTTTAAAAAAAAGATATTTCTATATAGAAGACCTCTAACATTTTAAAGCTTGTTCCTTTTTGGAGATAACTTATGTCTCTTAGCCAACCCAAAATTATTACAGTAGTGACATGCTTGACAGCGCATAAGAGAGTTCACGTGAAATGGCTATCCGTAGAATTATAACGGAAATGGAAAAAAAATGTCCTCATTATCAATGATAGATCCAAGAAAATAACCACCATAATAATTTTTCATACCTAACTGAAGTTACGATTCGTGATTCGTACGAAATAACAGACAATAGAAAGATTTTTTTTTTAGCCAAACTAAAGGTGAACTATTTTTGTTAACTTATTAAAAGTTATTCAGGGTTAATGCGGCGTAGCCAGTCTGGCCGGTTAAGAAAAAAAATATGTTTCATCTTTGGCAGACAACGTGATTAAATCCTGGCCAGTCGCAGACTCGAGTAGGTCTCGAGAGCGAGGAGGGATTCGAGCGGAATAACTGGCGAGATCAGTCGGATGGAAGTGTTATGATAGGGGAGCTAACGGTTTTGAGAAGAAGGGGGGGGGGGAGTGTTAAAAGAAGGGGGGCAGTGGTTCTCAATTTGGAGATATTGTGTTTACCGGAGTTCGAAAGCGGTGGGGGTCGATTGGTACAAACAGTGTTGACTTCAGCTTGAAAACAATTGATTTGTTGACCTTTGAACTTTGATGTCCACCATGATAAGCACATGACCACAGAGTCGTTCATCAGTAATTTTATATTATTTTTGCTGAATTTTTATCCAGCCGATTTCACATAGCTCCAAAAAACTCTAAATATTTTTCCTAGAAGTGTATCACAAAAAATTAAATTTTCTTTCAAATATCTGTTGCTTTAAAGGCTAGTATACAGAACTAAAAATAGTAGAGACAAAAATTAAGAGAGATAAAGACAGGGTAAAGAGAAAAAAAATATATACTACATACCCAACAGATTGCATACATCTGACGCTCGATTTGGTGGGAATTTCTGAAAGATAAAAAAAAACACATGTTAAACAATTTTTATATTGAAACATTTCACAATTATTCTATGTATAATTAATTAGCTGTTTGAAAGTAATGTTCCCTTTTTGAACCTGACGGTATATGGGGCAAGTGAAGGAGAGTTTATATGTTTCTGTGACCTCGGCATATGAAGGGATAGTGTGATCAGTACTACGCCTAGCCTCCTTTACTTTCCATAGTGTGAGTTGGGTACCCATCAGAGCTGGATGGACTCAGGTACTTTTTAATTACTTGAACCCGAATTCGAGCTGGAGACTTTCGCGTAAGCAATCAAGCGCTCTACCGCTAGGCCACCTCGTCTCACACTAGATATATAGAAATCATAATTCCTGACGCGATTCATTTATTTTTTTTAACTTTTTATTTAGATTTTTTATTCGTACAGGCATTCCAAAGCAATCGTCAAGATTTGTACTTTTTAATATTTAAAAAAAAAAAAAAAAAAAAAAAAAAACTACCAAAAGTTGAGTAGCAATATCACTCACAGAGAACATTTTTAAAATATAATTTTAGATTATTGACATCGCTCAGTGGACAAAGTACATTTTCGCCAGACGTAATTAGATAAATCTAAGACGAAGTTTCATTTAAAATTCTTTCAGTATTTGGCTAGCTACTGTACCAAATATTTCTTTTTTAGAAATAATCACACGACAGCTAGTAAGGGGAGCTAATTATGTCAACACAATTACAGATTAAGGTAGTGTGCCGGACAATACGTCTGGAGATTAGCAGCCCCAGACGTGGTGACGTCAATGAAAAGTTTTTATGTACATGTAGTCTTACGGACAAGATTGATGGAATAATAATGCTGGAATTTCGTTCATTCTGTTTCCATAAAGGTCTGATTTTTTTCCCCTTTTTTATTTGGTTTCTTCAGATTTTGTGAGAAAATGGTGCCATTGAACCAGGGGCGGAACTACAGTGCCGCCAGACCCCGCAATGCGGTGGGGCCCAGACCGATTGGGGGCCCAAAAATCCTGGCTAAATTATTTAAAAAAAAAAAATTAAAAAAAAATAAATTAGGTGGAGGTCGAGTTATCTTTCTTCTACAGTTACAAACAAACACGATAGTCGGCAAACGTCTTTGATAAAAATGCACAGACTATAGCTCGAGAGACCGCCAGACGTAAAGTCAACTTCAAAGACGCAGCCTACCGTTCTTTTTAGTGGCGTCGACTAGGAGAACAAAAAAGCATTGTTATATTGTTTACATTATTAAAATACATATCTATGATTGTGTGTTTAAACTACTGGCCTGAATTCTACAAAAAATATAATTATTTATTTCGATCTCGTACATTTATAATTGCGTTCATTTTTACTTTAACAACTGTATCAATAAACTTGTAAAAGTGTTTAAGTTATCTCCCTTCAGCGAAGCATCTGAAATTTGACTGTGCCGGCACGCTTTGAAATCGGGCTGGGGAAATGTTGCGGCGACTATCCTGGTCTTCTAGACGACCGGAAAAAGTCGGCACTATTGATGTAGATGTTCATCGGCGCTTTCTTGTCCCCTTCCAATGAACCTTCCCAACTCTCTCCCCTGCCCCCTCTCACCCCTACCCCTCACCTCTACCCCTCACCACACCCTTACTCTTACAATAAGATGTAATGCATAGATTAACGAACCGTCTATGAACTACTGAACTGTAAACTGACCACTCCTGCACATTTTGTTTAAGACACTAGTCAGTAGTTGTTCATTTACCTGATGAACAGCGACGGAACTACAGTCCCGTCAGACCCCGCAATGCGCGGGGGGGGGGGGGGGCACGCCGTTTAGGGGCCCACGGCTGACCAAAATTAATATTTTTTTAAATTTTGAATTTAATTTTCGTGCATTTTTGCCTTAATATTTGGTTTGTAAAAGAAAAACACTAGCTGCGGTACGATTATCTTTATTTTACAGTCACTATACCACGCTCTTCCGCAACAGATAAAATCCATTACACAAACTACAGTGTAAAATATAGGCAACTCTTCAAATTTGAATGACTTCTTTGACTCGTTGCCCCCCACCTCTTTAATAGCTAAATAGAGGATACGTAACTGTTTAACCGATCCTCCAAAGTGTACTGTCGCGGATTAGGCAGGGGATGGGGACCAAAAAGGGGGTTCAAAAATTGTCGAATTTTTTTTACATATTTTAAACAGTTATTTATAGTTGTATTTTTTAACCATTGTCAAGGCCGAGTTCTATTTCCCTACAATCAAACACACGCTGTCGTCGGCAAAATTCTTTTTAAAAAACAACAAAGTCCATAGCACGAAAAGCCGCTACATATGAAGTGGGCTTTCGTCTTTGCGGCATTGGTAAGGGACCGGAAATCCTTTGTACATTTTTCAATGTTAATGTGTTTGTGATAGTGGTTGAATTTGTATCTTGCATCCTACAAATAATAAAAAAATAATATAATACTATACTAGAAACTTCAGTTTTATATACGGTTACTTGTTTTTGCTTTTACGAGAAATATCATAGTAAACTTTTAAAGTCTATACTTGGAATAATCTCCCCTGAGTAAGTTTTACAATGGGCGATGCTGACGTACATAGATCAAGGCGTTTTGATGTCGCTTTCAAGTTTTTTTCCCGAGCCGACCCCTATCCCACCCCTCTTTCTCAACCTCACAAGTATCGAGGAGATAAATGTATCGTTTATGAACTACTTCCTAACCGTACGATTCAACACTTCAGCACATTTTGTCAGACACTAGACAGCACTAGATCTAGATCTAGATCTAGTCAACAGATATTAATTTACTTTCATAGTATTAGGCACATCTAATTCACAAAACAGGGCAGGTAAGATTATTTTTATATAATTATTTAGAAATTAATTACGTTTAGAATTAATTGAACATTATTAATAGTCAATTACTATTTATAAATGACGTCATTGAGGTGGGGGTGTGTGAGGGTCTGGCTTTTTGTTAGTCCCCCCCCCCCCCCTCCCCTAAATCAGAAGGTTATCCAACGCGTGACCTGGCCACATACAGTTGTACATGTGAAAAACATTTTTCTGTCTATTTTGCATTACTGCATCATTCACCCAATCGCCATGAAAACTTGGGAAGCTGTTGAGTACAGCCCCGCAAAAGTTTCTGTCATAGGCCTAACATTTGTACATATTGGAGTGGGGACTCCTAACGGAAATATGTGATTTAGCGCCCCGTGATCCTGCATAAACGGATGAGGTTACTACTTGAATACAACCGGCGTCAGTGTCATCCTGAGCGCATCACATATGAGCAAGTTGGCCCCCCACAGACAGTCGTTTAAAAGTTTCCACAACACTAGGAATAAGTCTCGCTACAACACTCGATGACTAAATCTAATTAGGTGTCGCACCAATGTTTCTTCCTAGGTAGACTGTTTTCGGAGGAGGGGTGGGGGAGGGGGAGCTCTGCCGGAAGAAACAATGTGTTGCACCCATCACCCGTGCAGTAATGTAACCGGTAGCTCCAAGAGCCCCGTGACTCCCCTGACACCTGGGTCGTCGCCGAAGGACTTACAGCATGCCTTGGCGTGTCTAGTTGGTAGTGTGGACAAACCCGCGCCCTAAGATCCAAGAAATGAACTGCCGACATTGTTAACATTTAATTCAACTTCTGGAAAACAGGGCACACGGTTGGTAACGTTTTGATGAAAGCCTCATAAAAACCGGCGTCAGTTTGGAGTGTTGTACTAGATTTAGAGAGTCCGTGCTTCTCACATGGAAAACTGAATGGGGCCAGCTCGTGTGTTGGAAAACCTCTGATTTATTCGGGTACCGGATACATTTTTTTTTAAAAAATTTAGTGCGACCTTTGTTTTCCATATATATATATATATATATATATATATATATATATATATATATATATATATATATATATATATATATATATATATATATATATATATATATATATAGGGGCCCAAAAAAAAATTCTGCGGGGGGGCCTTTTTTTTCTAGTTCCGCCACTGCATTGAACTATTTTTAATCAATTTTTTTTTTGTAAACAGTAAGATGTAGCTAACAAAAGTATGTTGGGGCGGCGTGGTCAGGCGACAGAGCGCACGACTGAAAATCTGTAAATTGTAAAGCTCGAGTTCGGATCCTTGGCTCGAGTCTGTATGAAGTTACTGAATCAACTCAGCTCTAATGGGTAAGGGGCTCACGTTGGGGAAAGTAATGGCTGCTGGGCATAGCACTAGCTACAATACTAATTCATCTGTTTGTAAACTCTACTTCTTCTGCCACATTGACTGCCATATTGGAACTGTAATATCTACCTACTATTTAGTGTTTTGAATTTAAAAAATAAATAAAAATTCAGATATTTTAATCCTTAGCTCTGGAAAAAAAATACCACCCAGTAGTAACTCATTGTTATTGAGTTAATTTCTCACAGCTTTCTTGTTAACCCAACTCTCATCCTCCTCTATGTCACACCTTAACTCACCCCCCCCCCCCCCCATATCAAACAAGGAATCCCATGTGTCTTTTGTCTATGCTGGTCAAAAGATTATCGAGATACGAATTTTAAAAACTGTCGAATTTAAATAGAATCATGGCTCTATTACTGAGCGGCTGTTGTTTTTTCTTTGACCAGAATATTCATAGTACTGTAAAGGCTGAATTCTATACTTGCCTAATAGCTAAATATATTACATTAAGGCACTGTGATTTAGCAAACGTCATATACTTGATTGAACACTGACCTACATCTCATCCATCCCCTCTATACAAGCATACACACACAAACCACACACTCACTCACACACACACAAACCACACACTCATCAATCAACACTACCACTCGACCACATCACCACCGCCGTTGCTGAATGAGAATTTTAATCTCCGCTCTCCTCTCGCGCGGACGTGAAAATCTCGCAGCTTTTTCTAAGAAACGAATGTCTTGGCGAGGGGTCGCTGAGACAAGCCAAGATCTGAAAACAGAATTATCCGATCGCCCTTCTAAATCTTGATTAGAAACGCATAAAAAAAAAACCGCGGACCCCATGGAGAACATGGACGAAACATGGACAAATTGGCCAGCGCCCAGACAACAATCATTTGGCCACCTTTTATTGCCAGATTTTTTTTTACCCCCAACGCGATCACCGGCCGCCATGTTGGGGCATCGGCGAAGCTACGCGTCTCTATCATCGGTTTAATTAGCCAGACTTGCCAGATTTTTCTCCTGCGACGAGCTGAAAAAAAATGTTTTAAGCTGGTCATTTATTATTGACCAGGCCGTGTTGGCGTTTTCGTTTTTTTTTTTAAATTGTTTTTCGGAGTTTGTTGATGTTCTATTTATAAACTGATATTTTCGACGAAGGGATAGAGAGAAAAGGGGTATGAGGAGTGTGTGTGTGAGAGAGAGAGAGAGGGGGTTGTATTAAGAATTATTGAACCGAGCTTTTAAAAGCACAAACCACTTTGTTGTTAGACCACAGCAATCAAAAATGGATTTTAAAAAAGATTACAGTGTTGATTTATGTGATTAAAAACTCCTCCTTTAGACTTAAACAAGTACCCGCCTTACCTACTTGTACTAGTTCTTATACAAAGTGTTTTTATTTCATATTTTTTTTTTCCTGTGTGGGGAAACTTATAACTTTCAGAGGGCGCACTTGAAACAAATCTGTCAGTTAGAAGTGTCCGAAATTTCGCTCGGGCGTTTTTATCTAGACAGACAAACGATGAAGTGAGTTAAATAAAATATTTTCGGGTGGAGGGACGGAGACTGGTTTAAACTTAAAGCATAATATGTTACTTTATAAATTATATACATTGCTCAATTATTTTTATTTATTGTGTGTATCCTGACCTAAACACCATTCACTAGTTTCAAAAAGCACGATAAGTTGAATAAGGACTGAATAAATATCGAAACGCGTTAAACTAAATCGTTTAATATAAAAGCAAAAAATAAGTAAGTAGAAGTCAGTAATTGAGTGCCATTTGTATTTTTGAAATAAATTGTGGTTAACTTAAAATTACAAACTTTACAAATGACGATAGCTTAAACATAAGATTACATTACATTTATAATCTGAGTGATTAACATGGCCTGATGTAAAAAAAAAATAATTAAAAACACGTTTCGCCATAATTTTATACAAGTCTTAGCCACAGTTAGGGCTGATTTTTTAAGCAAGTGTTGTAAAAGTTTAAGAAAAAAAAAATTTCGCAACTGAAAATTTGATTTTTGGCACTAACTCTTAATCAGCGTCAAGAAAAAAATCTGGCAGGTCCGGAGGGCAATCTAGTCCACAACGTTAACATTTTTTTCTAGGGAGACTAGTTCAGATGTCACTCTAGCAATGGGCAATAGTTTGGTAACTGTAAAAAAAATTATTATTCTTTGTATATAAACAGTCACTTTAACGTACACACACATATACAAACGCACACTTACAAACTACAATGGTTGCTTATGTACAGAGACCCATACATTTATCTTTATATTGTGAGACAAACATAATTTTAACGCTAATTTAACACTACAGTTGCAGACAAAATGTCATTTATGGATTTATGGATGATACCAAATCATGCATATGGATTGTACATCACCACCATCAACAATGTGAGCTAAAGAGTAATAGCAAGCTTGTATACATTAAACCAGTGGTTCTAACATTTTTGAAAGTATCGAACCCCATCTGTTTCATATGCGAATTCACCAAACCCCTTCTTAATGGTTATATCGACCGCAATGACAAAATCCTATCGTGAATCATATAAGTCGCGTGCGTGTCTTGAACTTTGCCGAACCCCTGGGATTCGATAGTACCCAAGTTAAGAACCACAGCATTAAACTGATAACAAAGATTACTTATTAACATAGCAAATTGAATTAACAAGTAAGGACACCGCAAGACAGGGTTTATTCTAAAAATGTAACAGCCTCGTTTTTAGGTAGACCTCGCGATCAATCGATCTGGAAATATATAATCCATGTCGAGGGCAACCTATTTCAAGAGTTCTTGAAAGTTTCTTTAACCCCGTTATCAAATCCCAAAGCCATCTTCTAGGGCGTCCTCGGTGTGGTGTACAACTTGATTCACTTCAAAACCGAATTAACGTACCTCCCCCCCCCCCCCCCCAAAAATGATTTTTACAATCGCGGGCCCTTTTGTGTTGATCTTCTAGCCCGGCGCCCAAATGAATTCACCACGCCCCGTTTCACGCCCCCGAGTTTCCTTATGTTTCCGCGCGGAGCTTTAAAGACGCATTTATTTCGGGTATCAACCCTAACGGGAAATTCCGAAATCTCAGCGTAGCGTGATAGATATGGGAGGTTGTCAATGTAAAAAAAAAAAAAAAATACAAATATAAAGTGCCTGAAAATTGTCCGAGCGTTTAAGAAAAATGTCAGCTTTTGATTCGGTTTTTTCTCCCCGTTTTTTCTTTTTAAAAAACCCGAAAAAAAATAACGTTTTGGTGTTAGATATTCGTTGGGGGTTGATTGTGTTTGCAGAAGAAAAAAAAATGGATGGGTATATTGTGACACGGAGACGCCTCTCTCGTGGATCTGTATCTTCGCTAGAAAGGAAATACGTTTACGTGTTCGGGATTTTTTTTTTCATTCCGTATTTTCGGGGTCAAATTAAGATTAAAGCCGTTTTGAGTTGTTTTTTTTTAAGTCTGGTTAGCGGGGGCAATAAGAACAAGATGTGCTTGAAGTTTCAAACCTCTTGATATAGAGTTTTGTTGGGACGGTATTCACACATTGTAGACCTGTATATATATATATATATATATATATATATATATATATATATATATATATATATATATATATATATATATATATATATATATATATATAAACAATTTAATTTCATTAGTGGTTGTTTGGTCGTTATTGGCAATCATAGCATATGTGTCAGGAGAGTGCATTAGACTATTGTAGGAAACATTTAAAACCACTAGACCACGGGTTCCCAACGAGAAATGTTAACTAGGCCTATAGAATACTTGCGGTACATATTGATCATTGAAGCGTCGATTATTTAACATCGTGATCCACTTATGTTAGTAAACGTGGGTTTGATGACATGATAGAGGTAAAATATAAGAAAAATATTATAATTAAATTAAAGCTCAGCGGCCTTTATTGATAATAACAGGCTGACACATACGTGTTCGTGAAACCCCGTCCAACATTATAATTAAGAACAAACAGAAGATAATAAGAAATGTTATTTTACTTTTTCTACTGATTTAGTCTATACAACGATAGACATTAGCGGCTTCAAATTATTCATTGCTGTCATCTAACACCAAGTTAAATTATCCGTTTCATCAAGAGCTTGAAATTTCAGTGCAACAACAAAACAAAAAAAAAAATCAGAAAATATTTTATTGCATGCATATTACCGAAAACTCGTTACTCCGGAAAACGCGTTAGGAAGCAAACGAATACTCACCACCAAAACTACCGAACCCCATGACCCATGCGTCAAAAACCCCTGACCCGTACTTCAAAACCCATGTCTTGGGTTAAAAGTACACGCCCCTGAAGTAGAGATGGTGATGTCACCACCGCCAGCACGAGTTGAGTGACGTGACCCCTGACCTGTCTTGGTATCTGGGTTGACCCAGCAACTGATCACCAGTTTGACCCGTGTCAGTCACGGGGACTGGCCAGGGTCTCCATGTTAACTTTCGGTCAAAATATTGTTAATTACTTTTCTGTTAGCCGTACCCAATTAAAGTCATATCTAATAGCTCTGTTATTATGGCGACGGCCTGGTCAGATGGTAGAGCTAACGACTGATAACCCGAAAGTATCGGGTTCGGATCCATGGTTTGAGTCTCTGAGTCAACCCACTTCTGATGAGTACCTGACTCACGTTAAATAAACTAAATCGCGCTGTAGTGCTTACGACACTATCCCTATCCCCTTGTATGTTGAGCTCATTGAAACAGATGAACTCTAATTCACCTGACCCTCGTGTCTAGGTCAGAAACGAGATATGATGATTTTGATGATAACTCATGATCTTTATTACGATCAAGATTAAGCTTAGTATTGGGCTAAAATCTATTTACAGGTTACAGTTTCACTCAATGAAAGTAGATTTTCATTTTTTTTTTTTTAAATCTTTTTTTCTGACATGTACTTTCATTTATTTAAGATGTTTTACTTATACATAGTATACAACTTCTAATTACAATTTTACATCTGAAAATACAAATGTGTAATTAAATGGTGGAGTTGAAATATATTTAGGATTAAAGAAAAATAATATAAATAGTAGGGGCTTATAACTAGGACTGAAATAAATTTAGGAGTAAAGAAAAAAAATATAACTATTATAAGCAGCCTGGAAGATTATGTAGAGTACATTGAGACAAATCAAATAAAACATTCTTCTATCTCTAGCAGCTTTATCCTCCCACGTTTTTTTTTTGTTTGATAAATTTATTTTAAGCATTAATAGTAATAACTTTATTGTTAATACAGTTTCAAAGAAATGATCATAAATTAAATGCATAATGATTCTAATTTCTCGAGATTCCAGATACAATAGGAACCTTAATGGCAAATAATAAATGATGCGAAGCGAGGTGGGGACATGGGGGTTGTGGGGGTGGGAGTCAAATTTATGTTGTTGGATACGTATTTTGATAATGCATCATCCTCAGTATTTAACATAGTATTTTAACACAGGGATGTGGTCATGGGGGACTAGGGGGATGCAGTTATGTGGGCAATATGACATGGGGATTCTTGGGCTCAGGGGCGGGGAGGGTGATTTGGATGGTGCTGTATTTTTCTTTTTTTTAAGTAGATTTTTTACACTACGACAGAATTGGAAAACAGCCCAGAACACAGGAACACAAAATGAAAAACTTCTTAAAGTGTGCAAGTTATAAAACCACGTCCAGAATTGCAGGTTTAAAAAATACTCTGATTTATAATAATGAAGCTTACACTGCACATAAAAATAGATCGCAATTAACATTATATTTATATGCGGTATTGGTAGCTGAAATTTAATCTGTGTTTACCGTCTAGTCTAGGAGGGATTATTTTCGACATTTTAACAAATACAGACAGAGTTATTACTCTTTATTTGGCAATGTTGTCTCCCTTGGGTCTATTTATAGAGAAATGTATTTTTTTTTTATTAATGTTGTGTTTTGAAATAACTATCAGATGTCATTTGGAGTTCCTTTTAGCTGTAGCGTATCTTTGGTGTTTCATCTAGGTGCGTATTAAAAAAGCTATTTAACTCGACTTTTTTTGTAAATAATTAACTTTCTGGTTTATTAAATTTTAAAATCGTAATTTAACGCTTTTATATGTTATGTATAAATTCTACTTCATCTACCAAATGAATATTTCTGTATTTCCAATGTAGTTTGAAAGTATTCTTTAACCTTTAAAAAATGTAATAACGCTTATTCAATAGATTTCTGAAAAGGCTTTTGTTTCCTAAGTTTATCAACCATTAAACACCCCCCCCCCCCACATCACACATTCACAAGGTCACATACAAATAACTTAAGGATTTTTTAAAACTTGTAGTTCAGATACTTCTCACTTACATCTAAATTAATGTATGGCGAAATTCTAACGTGTAAATACATAACCTTCTAGCTTACACGTCGTAATTGAATTTTTTTTTTAAATAGCTGATTATAAAGACAGGTAGAGCTTATTTCGGGCAACGATAGAGGAAATACGCAAGGCGCTTATATCCTCTCACGGGCTGGCGAGGAATTAAATACTGAACTAAACTTACAGTTTCCAGGACAAAGCGTGCTGTTTATTCTGTCTTCCTGTAATGATATAAGCACGTACTAAAGAACATAAATATGCCCAATATGGTGGATGTTCTTCATCGGGCTATGAATAAGTTGAGTTTAATTTATCGCCTTTGTTTTACACGACAAAATATTACGAGACAAATTCATTTAAACAATTTTTCGAAACGATGACACGAATTTAAGGCTAGTCTACCTTCCAGTGGCGTAGCTAGGGGAGGGCGGGTGGGGCGGCCGCCCCGGGCGCCGACCCTAAGTGGGCGCTGAAAAGGGTAGGACAAAAAAATTAAAAAGCTCATTTTCAGCCGGGATATTGAATTATACACAGTCAATTTTACGAAATGCTACATGGCTCTACACACTGATTTCTACATAAATTGTGTGGCATCACAATAGAAACCTTTACGGAGGAATGGGTCACTACGCCTGTTACCTGCAGTTGTTTTTTTCTAGTCGTTGAAAAGTCAGCGATTCCTCTTTCTCCAGCAAGTGTGCGAGTGTATTATAGAAGGAAGGCACGGGTGTATTATAGAAGGAAGGCACGGGTGTATTATAGAAGGAAGGCACGGGTGTATTATAGAAGGAAGGCACGGGTGTATTATAGAAGGAAGGCACGGGTGTATTATAGGAGGAAGTACGAGTGTATTATAGGAGGAAGTACGAGTGTATTATAGAGGGAAGGTACGAGGGCATAATGCAAAGAGTGAGGAAGGGGAGGGGCTGTGACAATGTGAGATAGACGAGGAGTGTGGAAGTAGAGTTGGTGAGATAGAAGAGGTAAAAAAAAAAAATTATCGAAAACTTCGGGACATCGCTTTTGGAAGCCTTAAACGTTACCCATATCGATTTTGAACTTGAAAAAAAAATGGCGCGGGGAAATCATTTTGTGGCAGACGGCTGTGTTCTATCCCCAGCCCATGCCCGGAGACCCGTCCACCAGCAGACGATACCAGTGGTTTAACAGAGTTACAAGTGTCAGGTCCACTCAAAAATCGTTTGCCGCAAATCTGGACTGTCGTTGTCATGGACACGCGACGGCTGGGAAGTAAAGCATGTGGCCGGGCATTGTGGGATGCGGGGGAAAATGACCGGAAGTGGACGTGTGACATGCGCGCGTGAGGACGTTAAAGAGGAACTTTTGATTGTAATTAGGGCCGGTGGTGTCACGTGGTCGAAAATTATATTTAGGAATTACGATTAAGCTGTGTTTAGTATTTGCGATGTGGAGAGGTCGAAGAAAAAGGAACAGTACACAAACCAGTAAACAACTAGGGAATTTAAAAAAATATAGGGTTTAGGATCTTTCGTTAGTATCGATACTTTGTTTTTTTTGTGTGTGGGAGGGAAGGAGTGGGGGGGGGGGGGGTGTACACCGGAGAGAGAGAGTTTGAGAACTAACTTTCAGAGACGCAGTTTCATTTATTTATGCACATACTAAACTGTGTTGAAATAATCTTAAAAGTTTAATTTTCTTTTTTTCAAAAGACCATTTATATATTTAAAAATGCAGTGGTTCTTCCAGACTTTTTTCTCCGGGGGGGGGGGGGGCACTTGAAATTTTCGGGGGGGGGGGGGGCGTAGACTTCCTTCGGGGGGGGGGCGGCGGACACTGTTAAAAGTATATATTTTCTATATAAATTTTATAAATTTCATTTCGTTCGGGGGGGGGGGGCGGTATTTGTTTGAATATTTGACTTTATTTATTTGTATGTGTGTGTTTGTACTTGTATATTTGTATGTTTGTATGTTTGTTCTGTTAGGGCCAGTGACATACCTATTTTCCTTATAATCTACCTGCTGCCAACGTTTTCTCCGAGCTACGCCATTATTATAAGATTAGAACACCTTTTCACTAAACCCCAACCTGTTTTATTACCCACACCTGTACATGAGACCACAACATATGGGGATAACTCTTTTTTACAAATATTTACCCATCAGAGTAGTCTACCTTTTATTGACGTCATCATTTTTGTCTCTTTGACAACGGGTATGTTAAAGGGGAAATAACCGTCAAGACATTCTACCCCCCCCCCCCCCCCCCGTCTGTTTTTTTGCGCCTCCGACCTCCTTTGAAGTTTATGAATAACATAAAATTGTACGCGGGGTCTAGCAGCAGGGGGGCTGGGGTCTAAGCTCAGGGGGGGTTAAGAGGTTAGCGTTCACGTTTGAACTCACGCGCACACGGAGCGAGTTCCACGCATGCACAGACACAGACAGACAAACACAGACACAGACTCACACATACACTCAAACACATAAACACATAGACATGCACACATACTAGTGCATACATTCAATGGCAAACAAGCGTATTCACATCGATATATGAATGCACAATCACAATCCTCATGCACGTAAACACACACACTAACGTGATTGAATTTATAAGCAAGTATGCATAAATACACGCACGCAAATGAATATACATTTGCACAGTCAATTCATTCGCAAGCGCACATGTAAAAATGCGGAAGTTGTCAGTTACATTAGCGCAAAATACGGTTGATAAAATATATCACCATGACGTCATCGAAACTTCTGTATTCATACTTTCTGCTAAACCATACAAATGAAAAAAAAATTATTTTTAAAATCTGATAACTCACGCGATGCTGTTATTTTGACCAACACCTGTAAACTACAACTACTACCATTAACCCAATATAACCTTTGCCCTTTAGTTAATCATTCCGGCTCCACTACGAACCTTAACCCTAACTCTGACTTAGCTGCTTGACTTGAAAAGTACCAACGTCTGTTGTTTCTTATTTCCAGATAGTGTATTGATGGTCCAGGGAGGTGGGGGGGGGGGGGGGTAGCAAAGAACCCTCATGGATCGATACCCACCGACGCCCACGACACTGGACGAAATGTTACTCCGCCATTTCTATTTAAACACTTCGCGGACACCACACACTTCAAACACTACTCCAGGGGCTTCTTCCAACTCACCCTCACCCCCTCCCTCATCCCCCCACCCCGGGTTAAAACCACTGTCCATAAGTCAACAGCAATAATCAATTTCAAAGCCCCATGAAAAAGCACCAGGCACTACTCCTAAGAAAAAGACACACAGAATATGGTGTTCGGTGTTTGTAGAGTTGCTTCCCTTCGTTACTGCCTCTTCGTTATAAGGGAGATAAGTTATTTAAACAGTCATTATTTTTTTGTATCAGATAAAAGTATTGTTGTAAAGGACGCTTGGATCATCTACAAAGTAGCCAAAAATACTGTGTTAAATAACAGTCGGTAGTAGTTGATTCTAAAATATACGATTAAAATACCCCACCGTTTCTTAATCGTGGTATTTCTAGATGAGCCAGCAGTGTGTTTTTTTTTCTACTACGCCTGTTTTAAGCATCAGTTTTAAACCCCCATTCAGGGTTGTCGTATAAATTCACCATACACTTTTTATTTACCTTTTTCATTACGTTTGTTAAAAAAAAATTACAGATGTCTGACCCAACTTTGGCTGTTTAACAATGAAATTAATCAACATTCACATATGTAACACATTTAATTTTTCTAATAATATTGTCTTAAAGCAAAGTGAGAGTGAATAATTCGAAAATTCATATATTACGAAGATCTATTAAAGTCTGGAGTTTTTATTTAGAGGTTAATTTGCACAAAAATGTAACATAAAAAACCTCGATTTTTTTTCCGTAAAATTATTCTCTATTTCAATCACTTTTGATATACAAATAGTTGGTTATTTCCCTTGAAAGCATTTAAATTTTTAAAATGGGAAGTAACTGTCAAATTTATAACAATTGTCAAAACGACTTTTATTCAACTTTGTAATATATTGATATCAATGTAACGCACTTTTCCTAACAGCACCTAGTACCAGTCCCCACCCAGAATTCCCAATTAATAAACCGCCGAAAACTAAAGAGTACCACGTTTATAAGTACCGTTACACAACAAATATAAACTAAACTAGCTACGCAATCAATAAAGTGCCACATTTTCCTACCCACTTATCTCCGAATAAGTTATCATTAAGCAAAACAACGTTTCTCCACCGTGTTTAATACTATTTTTAAAACATTCAACATATTTATAATAATTATTCGTGTTGGATAAAAGTATAAGAAGAAACCGTTATTTCGGTAGAACAGTGTGGTAAGTCAATACCTTTTTAGCCGTGTTTGCTGTAAGGACCAGGATTATGTTTAGGCCTTGGGATAGAGCAATGATTAGGGTCGGAGTGAAGATTTAGATTCAGGGTAAAGATCAGGTTTAGGGACATGTCTACTTTTACGGGCTGAGTTACTAGCAAAACAAAACAAAACAAAAATAGCTTTAAAATGTCACATTGTGACTTTTTATAAAAGTACATCAAGTCACGAACCTAGTTCGATGAGAGGGGGGGGGGGGGGGGAGTGGAGATTACATGCTTGTCTGCGCATGTCATAAATTTCGGTACAATCAACGGCGCAGGTTCGGGGAGTGGGCGTTAAAATGGTGGCCTCGTCCGTGACATGCGCAGAGAGCCGTTTGGGGGGTACGCTATTGCCACTTCAACAAAAACCAAATCAAGGGCGGGTAATTTATAATTAATAGGATGGAGTTGTCACCCCTCGCTGTGTGATTCAATAAAAACAGCGGTCACTCGCTGGTCGCCCCTTCTATCAGCTAACCAGGGGGGCCGGGGTCATACACCCCCCCCCCTCATGCCGTCCTATATCCTAATGAGTTTGTCGTCAGGAAGATAATGTGATGGCCATAAACATGAGAAATGCTGTCTTTGTGCGATGTGGGGGTGGGGGAGGGGGGGTGAAGATGTTATTGCTGCTTTTATTTTAGTGATGTGATGAGGGTGCCGTGGTTGGGGGAGAGAGTTATTGTGTTATTGTTCATTGTTTCGAACCCTGATTCCCTGCTATGTCGAAATGACTTACCTAAGGCAAAAAAAAAAAAAAAAAAACGGAAAAAAAAAACGTGTATTGAAATCATCCAGCAAAAATCTTAACCCAGCAATAGTTGGAAAAAGGAAATGCAGAAGTGAATCTTACTGAGAACACAACTCTAGACTAGCCGTTACAGATACACTCTGCTTCATCTGCTCAATGATCCGCCGTCTTTTGAACATATCTTCACCACAACTAAAAAATGAATAAACTTAACAAAGTATTCTATCAAAGGTAAACTAACAACAAATGTTTTATAAAATCTTTATTTATTACGGCGTTTAAAAATAGATTCGTTCTTACACAAAGTCGACTTGTGTTTTTCCAGTAATATATATTTCATTATGTTTTTAGCAAAACATGATTGTATTGTTTGTGTTCCTATCGTGTCAATACATTAGATCTCTGTTTAAGATGCAAAATGTGGGGGTGGAGGAAAAGGGGAGGGGGATAGCGATAAAATGATGCACTTAACATATCAGGAAATTGTATTTACAAAAAAAAATAAGTTTAGATACATTTTTCTTGGTAAGGTTCGATTTCCCTTTTTATATCTGTTATCCAGGGGCGTTGTTTGAAAGGTAACGATGACGCTTCTGTAAGAAAGATTATTTTGTGAATGAATCAAGCTACAGTTATCAGTTCCGATCTAGGGACGCTTTGGGGGACTGGTGCAGATGAAGTAGAGCTTACCTGATTACTTTGTTAATTAACGGACAGGAATAGATTTAATGGGCTGTGAAATGCCACGTCTTTCTGACTGAATTTCATTTTTATACCGTTAAACATTTGTAATAAGTAACCGTGTCGTACCTGAAAGTCAATCAGGCAGATGAAGTAGAGTTTATTTGTTACCTAGGCACATATTTACTCTCAAGTTGGTGGACCCGAGGCCGTTCGACTGACTCCAAACCATGACCAGTGTGTCAGGCTAGCAGTAACACGCTCGAGTAGTTTCACGCATGGCTGATTTTCAAATATTATTTTGACATCTTTTTTTGTGTATACACCAACCGTGAACCACAGCTTCTACCACCTTCACATCATCCAGCCACACCACCTCAACCACCACCTCAGCCACAACTTCAACCACCACATCAACCACCACATCAACCATCACCTCAATCCCCACCACAGCCACAACTTCAACCACCGCCACAAACATCATCTCCATCACCACCTCAAACATCACTTTACCGAACATCTCAACCACCACATCAACCATCACCTCAATCCACACCACAGCCACAACTTCAACCACCGCATCAAACATCATCTCCATCACCACCTCAAACATCACTTTACCGAACACCTCAACCACCACATCAACCATCACCTCAATCCACACCACAGCCACAACTTCAACCACCGCCACAAACATCATCTCCATCACCACCTCAAACATCACTTTACCGAACATCTCAACCACCACATCAACCATCACCTCAATCCACACCACAGCCACAACTTCAACCACCGCCACAAACATCATCTCCATCACCACCTCAAACATCACTTTACCGAACACCTCAACCACCACATCAACCATCACCTCAATCCCCACCACAGCCACAACTTCAACCACCGCCACAAACATCATCTCCATCACCACCTCAAACATCACTTTACCGAACACCTCAACCACCACATCAACCATCATCTCAATCCCCACCACAGCCACAACTTCAACCATCAACTCCGTCAACATCACCCCCAACATCCCACCCTATCCCCATCCTTATAACCTCCACACCTCCACCACAACCTCTGTCTATTCTACCACCCTCCAACCTGCCCCCCCCCCCCCCCCACCAAAAACCTGTATCACAAAAATGTCAAACATTGAACTAATCTGATTAAAGACACCGCCATGTTGTACTAATGATATAAACCATCTCAGCTGTCCCATGTGAAAGATCTGTTCTTTAAAAAACAACGATGAGGACGGGAAGTTACGGCCCTCTAACACGAACAATAGGAAATAAAAATGTCATGAAGTAATTGCCGACACGGGCACAAACATTAAAGAACACGTGACTTTTAACCCCGCCCACTCACCTTATATCACCCCTCCCACTAACGTAGAAATAATACTCGATATTATGATACAATCTGTTTCCTCTTCGCCGCAACAATAAGTGCAAATGTTGGAAAGTACTACAGCACACATGAAGTTTAAAGTTCAACAGTATATGATCTTTGTCTACTATTAGATGCACAATAGTGCTTACTTACCATAACATCAACGACTGTTATGTAAAAATATAACTCATTTGAATGCCCCAGCTTTTAAATCGTTAAAAAACGAAGAAAATAAAATTAAAATATAAGAATAATAACAATACAGTATCACCCATTTATTAGTATTACCCAAGAATGCAGCATTTCATCTGCAGCTTATTTAAACGTGTGTTCAAAACCCTAAAGTAGTCGTAGTCTCTACCACCAGACCACGCCGTATATAGTTAACTTGATCAAATGTTAAGCGGTCGTCCGTAAATGACGTCACACTCGTAGAGGGGTGGGGGCGTAATTTTTTGACGGTGTGTGATGAGGGGGAGGGGGTTCAGATGGTGTTACGTCACACTTTTGCATTGTAAAAAGCATTATTAGAAAACGAATTTTAGCCGTTATTTCGCGTTTTAGAGTTCAGACAAGATTTTGAAAAAAATATCGTATTTTAAGAAAGATTGAACTGCAATTTTGAGGAAGTTGTAGGATGAGCTGTGACGTCATTTTATGGGTGGGAGTGGGTCTGGCTTTTTGTGACGATGTGTGACGGAGGGAAGGCTGGAGGTAAAATCGTCAAAAAAAAGTGACATCATTTATGGATGAGCCCTAAACAGACAAATAAACAACTTTTTTTATTCGACTAGGTTAACTTTCATCTCTGATTTTAAATATGTACCTTTTTTTCCGCGATCCAGATTTTTTTTCACAATATCAAATACCGTACGTCAAGGCAAGGTTCTAGAGATCACAGGAACTTTGAACATTTACATTGTCTGTTTAAAAAAGTGACCGAGGAATGGAGGAGATGGCTTCTAAATAGGGAGAAATGGACGAGAGAAGGTCCGCAAATACTCCCGTCGAGTGGGGAGAGGGTTGACTCGGGACATGGGGAAAACCCGTTCGTTGAAGAGAGAAGAGAAGAAAGATAAACGTTGTCCGCAGAGTAAAATGGTGCGCAAGATTTGGTGTGTAGATTTGTTTTTAAAAAAATAAGGTGTGGGAGTTGGGTGGGGGGGGGGTTAAATTTTAAAAATAGTTTTATTATACAAAAGGGTATAATTTGTACATGCAAATTAGAAAATCGATGCTCGTTGTCTATAGCATCTTTTTGTTGATGTTGTAATTCAATAAAAATAATCTGCAGAAGTAATTAACTAATTTAAAAAAAACCATAAAGTATCTAGAAAAAAATTAACAAAGTAGTATAAGAATCATCACAAATGAGATTTTTTAAATCGATATTTCATAAAGAATTAACACATTGGTGAGTCTAGAGACCTAGAACACTTTAACTGTATTGAAAGAACCATTTTATGGGTAAAAATATCTATCGCACATGTACGTTTTGTAAATCTTAAACATAACCCAGGGAGAGTTAACCAGAGTTTCTTCGAGGCATCTCTTCGGGCGGGGGGGGGGAAGCCTCCCCGAAGAAAGTCTACCGCCTCCCCCCCCCCCCCCCCCCAAACGAGATGAAATTTATATAGTAAAAATATACTTTTACAAGTGTCCGCCCCTCCCGGAAAAAGTTGCCCCCCCCCCCCCCCACTGAAAATATCAAGTGCACCTCCGGAGAAAATAGTCTGGAAAAAACACTGGAGTTAACCCAGATCAAGTTAGGTAACTAGTCAGTTTACAAACAGCTTAATTAGTAATTACACATTTTATTTTCTAACCTTTGCGTCAAATGAATGATTAATATTTTATGTTGGTATAGTTCTCTATGTGATTAATTCTAGCCATGATGGTCTTTTTTTCTGATAGCGATCGTTAAGGTCTAGTAAAATAGGATTGACTAGTTGTGGTCTATTTGACTACAGGTTGGCTGTTATGGTCTAGTTCACTAATGTTGACCGACTGATGTATTTTTAACTAAGTGTGTTCTTTATGAACTAATTAACTAAATTACGTCAATGTCGGTATTTTTAATTTATGCTGGTTGGTGTCGTGTAGATGGCTATACCTCATTTACATATCTGCAAAGTTTGGTGAAATATCATACATATATTTAAAGCTAAAGGTCAATAAAATTGAATTTTTTTAAAAACTAATATTTATATAAGACTAAACCCTAAAAGCTATTATAAAAAATATTTCAACCCAGTGTCGTTAGCAAAATAAACAATAAAAAAGTGAGTAAAAATTAGATAAGCAGCTCTTTGATTATCCTTAAAAAAAACTCATTCAATTGCGAAAATGGAAACGAAAAGAAGAGCGATAAAAAATTAAACGTAAGCTAGAATTGATTACAAAAAAATTGGAAGCTAATGCTCAAAACATTTGTAGTGACAGCATAGAGCTTTTTCGTGGCTTTAATTCACTTTACATATCATACCCACACAGATCTCAAATTTAAAAAAAAAAAAAAAAGAGAGAGAAAAAAAGGAAAAAAAAGAAACCTCAATCGAAAACTCAATAGAAGGTATACGGAATGAGGAGAGTGGAAAAAAACTGGAGGGGGAAAAAATTGTAGATAGGCCAGGGCACTCCTCGTTTGGCGAAGCAAAAAGGCTTTTCTAAAGACTTAATTAGGGGCTGGGAGAAGCATTGCCGTGTATTAGCCGGCAGCCTGAATATCTAACCCTGAGCCGGCATTTCCTCCGGTAGGAGGGGAGACAATTCCAGGAGAGACGATATCCATGCTCAATGGGGCTCGGGATTTGACTGGTATAACAAGACAAATAAATTTTAATTAAACTTCAGATAGGGGAATGGGGAATATGCTATTGAAAAAAATGTTGTTTAAAAAAAAACTACAACATATACTGGGTATAATTGGATTGAAGTTTGATATAGAATAAAAAAAATATTTTTGACTGCCTGGGGTTAAATGTGAGCTCAATAAACCAGACGAGGTTGGTGAATTTTTTTTTATTTTATTTTTTTTTTTTTTTTTTTAAATCCTCTTTAAAATACACTTGGTATTGTAGGGTTGGGAAAGTTGTTCTAAATCCTCTTTAAATTACGCTTGGTGATTAGTGATGTAGGATTGTGAAGATGCAGTTGGTTAAGTTGTTTTTAAATCCTCTTCAAAATACACTTGGTAATGTAGGGTTGGTAAAGTTTTTAGCGCAATTTCCATTCTGGAGAATTGCGTTTATTAACCCGTCATTTCTGGATGGATGGATGAATGGATGAATGTGTGTCCGCAGGTTTAAGTCGTATCTCCTCCTCAACGAAGCAATATCGATGACTAGTTTCAAAAGCAATTATGTTAAGCAAGTTACGAGGATGAACATAGGCCATAAAAATTCCGGGTTTCTTTCATGGATTTCCCGGAAAAGCCAAAAAACCTCGAAAAAAAGCAGTTTTTGGCCCATATCTCGGCAACCAGACCACTTAGCGCCTTGAAACATGTACCAATCGATTCCTGCCATAATTTAGAACAATATTGCCGAAGAAAGTTTTAAAAAATATCCTTTCGTTCGGTCACACCATTTTTTTTTTAATTAATTAAAATTTGGACCGAATTAGTAGGCATTTTTTTCAACCACACCACACGCGTCATCACGTTCAATAGCTGCGCCATCACGTTCAATGGCTGCGTCATCACGTTCAGTAGCTAGGCGCGCAATGGTTTTTAGTCATGTAACTCTATTGTAAATAAAACATGTATTTTAACCAATGGTTTTACTAACCCTGCTCTTGATTTACGCTACGACAGAGCTATTTTAGATAACAAGGAAATTGCGCTAAAATTGTCACTAGACTTTTTAATTACCTTGTTTTTTTTAATCCTTTTTAAAATACGCTTGGTGATGTAGGGTTGGTAAAGTTTTTTTTAATTCTCTTTTAAAATACGCTTGGGTGATGTAGGGTTGGTAAAGTTGTTTTTTTAAATCCTCTTTAAAATGTAGGGTTGGAAATGTGTAATTGGTGAGTTGTTTTAAATCCTCTTTAAAATACGCTTGGTAGTGTAGGGTTGGGAAGGTGTAGTTAAATGGTAGAACATACGGCTGCTAACCCCAAAGTATGTTCCTTCAGATGCCGAGGTCACAGAAACAGATGAATTCTACTTCATCTATTCGAATGGATCGCATGGTGGCAAAAAGGTAACTTTAATGAAAAATGTTCAATTGATGCATGTTTTTGGATGCAAGTAAAGTAACGAATAATTAATTTACCAGTTTCTGTTTAACTTCACAATAATTAAGGCATATTGTGTATTATAATCAACAAATTCTTCGAATCCTAGAGTTGTTCTCGATTTGGCTACACGTACATATAAGCTGATTTTCACATTTGATCCCACCATTAATTATGATGTTGAAAAAAGCTGTCCAAATATTTTCTTTACACTTTGGTCCGAATAAACGAATGCCACAATTAACCGGTTTCTCGATTAAGCGGAATCGACCATACAAGAAAAACTTTCAGAATGAAGTCGCGAAATTCGAAGTGCGGAAACGCCTAGGTTTTACTGTATATTGGTAATCTTAGAGCGTAGCTTCTTAGTGAATGATGATTTTTGTTTAGAGTTATCTCCCATGAATTAAAACAATAATAATTCATGAGCAGTGTTTAGTCAAGTCAGTGTGACATAGAATACGCTGTGTGATCATACAAACTCTCACATACTTGTGGATTTTCGACCCACACGGAAGAAGATGTTCCAAAAATGTCCAAGCAGACGGAAGAAAAAAAATGGGTCCCCTACTATAACGAAAAGATTTTCATTAAAAAGGCGGAGGAGAGACGGGCTGGAGGGAGAGAGGGGGGGGTGGTGGTAGGGAGCGGCGCCAACATGCAAGCTAAGCACTAAACTGCTCAATGGATGGTATATTTCCATTGTCCACACAGGGCCCCCTATCCTAGATCTTGTTTTTCTATGGTTTTACTTACCTCACCCCCCCCCACCACCCCCACCCCCCAACCCCCCCCCCCACACACACACAAACTCTACACCGACCACCACTTCTTCTCCAGGGCAAAAAAGACCCCTAATTTATCTCACCTCCCCCCCCCCCCCCCCGCTTTTCCAACGTCACTGTCGCCCTACTCCAATTCAAGTAGAATCTAATTAGCTTTGTCTTACTTGTCTCACGTATATCTAAGTCTTGTTCGCGTTCCCTAGCTCTCTTTAACCATTCTTCTTCCCATTCTATATGAACATTATGAATATATACATACAACTATATATATATATATATATATATATATATATATATATATATTTGTCAAACATCACCCATCTTTAAGGGAAAGAGTCATCCCTTCCTCTCTCCTCTCTCTCTCTCTCTCTCTCTCTCTCTCTCTCTCTCTCTCTCTCTCTGTCTCTCTCTCTTCCAATCTGAAAGAAAGGCTGTAGATTTGCATATTTTTGATCATCTTTAGAATCTCGTGTATTGTATTTGTATATTTAGCGGGGACAATGCCCTAGGGGAAAAGAATAGAAATATCGAACTGTTATATCTGACGGTGGGGATCAGGGACATTGTTATACATTATGTTTGAGTCGGGGGGTGTAGCAGTGTAACAGATAAAGTCTGGGGTCGGGGGTGGGACACTGTAATGACATTTGTTTGGGGGAGAGTTTGTAAGTTACTTTGTACGATACATAAATATTAATATATAAGGACGCAACAGCAGCATAACTCGTTAAGTTAGATAAGATTAAGCCGACTTGTTTCCCTGTTCTCAGTCCGAACACCAAGCGCAAACTTCCACCTCGTTCCAACAACATTCTTTGACTGTCATCCACATTCACTACACACCAGCTTCCTACCGCTCACAATACACCCGCTGTCACTCGACCAGTCGTTTCCGTTACAACACATACGTCAACAAAACAACACATTCCATCTCACTCAAACAATGCCGTAAATCAAATGACGTCCCCCACCCCACATCTAAATGACGTCTCCAACCCTCACCCAAATGACGTACTCCGCCTCACCCAAACGACGTTCTAAACCCCACATACAAATGATTACTACACAACACATCTAAATGACGTCCTACACTCCACATCTAAATGACGTCCCCCAATCCCATCCAAATTACGTCCCCCTCCCCCATCTAAATGAAATCCCTACCCCTCACCCAAACGACGTACTCCGCCCCACCCAAACGACGTCTTACACCACACATCCAAACGACGCCCCCCCCCCCCCCACATCCAACCGACGTCCCCCCTACCCCATCCAAATGACGTTCCCCCACCCCATCCAAACGACATCCCCCACCCCTAGAAGACCCAGCCAGGGGAACAAGAAGACACGCACAACAACAGTACCCAGCTACTTTAGTGTCCTATATTTAGCCACCATTTCAAGCCCCCCTAATACCATTAACGGTAACGCGTAGATCTTTTTTTTAAATAAACGACCAGAGTCTGAGGAGACAAAAGGATGTCTGAGGAGACAAAAGGATGTCTGGGGAGACAAAAGGATGTCTGGGCAGACAAAAGGGTGTCTGGGGAGACAAAAGGTTGTCTGAGGAGACAAAAGGATGTCTGGGGAGACAAAAGGATGTCTGGGCAGACAAAAGGGTGTCTGGGGAGACAAAAGGATGTCTGGGGAGACAAAAGGATGTCTGGGCAGACAAAAGGGTGTCTGGGGAGACAAAAGGTTGTCTGGGGAGACAAAAGGGTGTCTGGTAGGGTACAGACTTGACTTGTTAGCTTTCCTCGGTCTGGGGGTGGGGGTGGATTGATGAAGCCATATTGGTAACCCCCCACTCACCTTGCCCGCCAACGAAGTGTTAAGAAATATCCACTCAGCTTATTTACAGCTATAGTTAATGTTATTTAAGAAACTGTTTGAAAAAAAAAAAACAACGCAACAAAGTGGCTCCCCTCTGCCTAAGATTCAAAGATAGGTGATGTAGAGTTCATGTTACTTCCAAACTAACAATAATGTATGTGTTCAACCATGTACTTAACTGTGAGGGGTATGTGTATTGGTATACTTGTATACCGTAATGTATACTAAAATATGTTTCCAGTCCGCGGGTCGTACAGTGCTACCGTCTGCTTTAGCCTGACACAGTCCGTGATGAAGTCAAACACAAAAGGTCCAATCCAAGATTTACAAAAGTTCTTTATGTATACATCAAATCTTAAACACCTACTGGGCTATAACTACTTCCTAACACATGATTGTCTAACACATGATTGTCTAACACATGATTGTCTAACACATGATTGTTTAACATATGATTGTCTAACACATGATTGTCTAACATATGATTGTCTAACACGTGATTAACTACAAACACTATCTTACTGCAGCTAACACTAGATTTCTCCCTATGAAATGGAAGATAGTATGAAACACGTTTAATTGTCACAAAAATGTTAATTTTGCTTCCTGTTTGATTGTTCTTATTTTTAGATATCATTACATTATAACCTAGTTATTTAGATAATTGTTTCCTTTCCTGAAAGTTTTTTTTTTTAATTTAAATATGATAGCTGTTATCATTTTACAAATATACAATTTCAAGTGGTTAAATTCCATTGACGTAAAGCTGCCAATGGCCAAATAATCAGAACAGCTTTATGTTTATGTCTTGTTTCATTGCGTTTGCATTTGTTGCTGTTATTTATCCTTATTTATTTATTTATGATCGAAATCATTTACATGTTCTTCCCGTTCTTTATTTATAAAGATTTAATTTAACACATATTTCTTTTTAATAAAAAAACAACAAATAAGAAACTAACAATCAATCTCCCCACCCCCAAATCAGATGCACCCCCCTCCAGTCCTCCTACCTGAAGTACAATAGTCAACACGTCTTTAGATATTTGGGCTAAAATTATGACTAATTTAGCCCGACTTTCCGGATTTTCCCGCAAAAGACGAAGACACGGGGAAAACGTGTGAATGGTGTTGATTAAAGGGCTGAGCTTACGGGCCGACTGTATAACAAAGCATGCATTAACTCTCATAATGGCGTTGTATTGACCCTAAGAGTCGAAGTGGTATTATGTGTTTTTTTACTGAAAATTTAAAATCGATTTTTTTCTTCTTCATAACACGAGCTAAGCAAAAGTGCGTGTCACAGAATGTGACGGTGAAATGTTAGGGATGTTATTTTGCTAAAATTAGTATTTGTGTGTGTGTATGTGGGTCTGTTTATGTGTGCGTGCGTGCGTGTGTGTTCACTCAAGTGGTGTTTTATGTCATATTATTCATCACATTTTGAAATTATTTTTTTAATGAAGTTGAACCGCCAGGACCATTGCACTACTAAGCAATATATGTTGGGGATTGCAAAATATTGTTATTAAAAATTATTATCAAAAAATTATTTTCTTTTTGAAAGACAAACTTAAGTAACAAGATCTAACTTTAAAAAAATGTTGTAAAATAATGATTTTTTTTTTGTTTGCCAAATTAAAAAAAAAACAATGTAGCACAACGGACAAATGGTTTGATTGGCTCTACTTTATCTACTTGAAATGGAAAGTCTGAGTGTGTTCCTCAACAAAGTAACAACAAATTTTTGATATATATTATAAACTATTTTATTATACAAATTATAGACTAGTTATATTATTTATATACAAATTATAAACTATATTCAGTCTTGTAGCTGTCATTAAGAATTCAGAACAGAAATATTTTTTTTCTGAAAATGACCAGCAAATATTTTTGGCGCCCATATGACGCCCACCTCACGCCCGTATCACGGGCAGAGATCTGTGGTACAATGTTGGCGCCCCGGGCCCCCCACCAGTTCACGCAGATACAAAATCTCCCAGCAGCCCTCGGGCTACGATCACGTGACGAGGAGATTTTGATTTCGTATTCAGTTGGTTGTTTCATTTTATGTTACGTCGTACACAGAGACTGGTTAGTTATAGGAGGAGTAGCTACAGCTATGTTAAGGCTACCTACGTATAGATGTCACAAGGCTACCTCTGTATAGATGTCACAAGGGTACCTATTGTATAGATGTCACAATGCTACCTATTGTATAGATGTCACAATGCTACCTATTGTATAGATGTCACAAGGCTAACTATTGTATAGATGTCACAATGCTACCTATGTATAGATGTCACAATGCTACCTATTGTATAGATGTCACAAGGTTATCCAATGCATAGATTTCACAAGGCTACATATTGTATAGATTTTAAAAGGCTACCTAGTGTATGGATGTCACAAAGCTACCTATTGTATAGATGTCACAAGGCTACCTTACAGGATGTGACAAGGCTATATTACAAATGTCACACGCTTACCTATCTTACAGATAGTACAAGGCTACCTATCTTACATATATTATAAGGCTATATATCTTACAGATGCCACAAGGCTGTCTACTTTACAGATAGTACAATCTACCTATCTTACATATACAACAAGGCTATCTTACAGATGCAACATGGCTACTTAGCTTACATAAATTACTAGTTTAGCTAGTCAATGGTCTAGTAAAGTCGGATTACAAATTGCTACATAGCTAACAACACGTACATACAAAAGTTACAAGAAAGCTACCTAGCGAAAACATATCACTTCAAACGACAAAATGATACGAGGCTATCTGGCTAAAATACAAATAATACGAGGCTTTCTAGCTAAAATACAAATGATACGAGGCTATCTAGCTAAAATACAAATGATACGAGGCTTTCTAGCTAAAATACAAATGATACGAGGCTATCTAGCTAAAATACAAATGATACGAGGCTATCTAGCTAAAATACAAATGATACGAGGCTATTTGGCTAAAATACAAATGACACGAGGCTATTTGGCTAAAATACAAATGACAAGAGGCTATTTGGCTAAAAATACAAATTATACGAGGCTATTTGGCTAAAATACAAATGACACGAGGCTATTTGGCTAAAATACAAATGACAAGAGGCTATTTGGCTAAAAATACAAATTATACGAGGCTATGTGGCTAAAATACAAAATGATAATAGGCTATCTGGCTAAAATAACCTGTAATAAAGTCTAATCCAGACCCTGTCTCCAGCAAATCTTAAAACATCGACTGTCGACAGTGATTGAATCTAGACAATATATTAACCCCCCACCACCACCACCACCATCTCAACTAACTGGATTACGTCACACCACGTGCCCACCGACCGACTCAGAGAGCTATAGTGTGACAGATGTTTTATGCTCGTGACGCGGTCTCAAGGGGTAGCTAACTCTCGATCCCGCGGCGACCCGGAAATCTTGTTCAAGTTTTTATACCTTGCCCGGCTGACCCGCCTGGGATGACCACTCGTCCCGCGGAGGGTTTTTATGTCCTCGTCACAGTCTACAGGGCCGTCGTCAAAACTCCTTGACCACCAGCATTGTCAACTAGTCCCGCGTGTCTGAGAACAAAATCTTCTTAGCCCCACCCTCACATAAAAACCCTTTCTCCCCCCTCCCAACTTCGTTAATTCGAATTATCCAGAACTGGATAAAATCGGCCATTTTGAATTCATCCAGACGACACGCTTCAGCGCATGCGCGTGACCTTTCATTAACTCTAACACCAGGTGGGGGGGGGGGGGTTAATCATGAATCAGGACAAAGGGGGAAGGAGCGAGATAGAGGGATTAATGAAGTTATTGTAATTGTTCATTCACCAATGAAATATTCAACGCGTGCTTCGCGGAGCAGGATCGAACTTTAAGACAACGAAATCTGAATATTTTTTTTACCTGGCTGATCAAGGTGGGGAGATGATTCACAGTTACGTACGTATCCATATGTCAGCAAGATATTCTCTTGTATAGTATTTGGACCCTAGCGACGTCACTAACCCTAACAACATTAATTATGGACCCTAGCGACGCCATTAACCCTAACAACATTAATTATGGACCCTAGCGACGCCACTAAGCATAACAACATTAATTATGGACCCTAGCGACGCAACTAACCCTAGCAACTTTAATTATGGACCCTAGCGACACCACTAACCCTAAAATAATTAATTATGGACCCTAGCGACGCCACTAACCCTAACAACATTAATTATGGACCCTAGCGACGCCACTAACCCTAACAACATTAATTATGGACCCTAGCGACGCCATTAACCCTAACAACATTAATTATGGACCCTAGCGTCGCCACTAACAATAAAACCATTAATTATGGACCCTAGCGACGCCACTAAGCCTAGCAACATTAATTATGGACCCTAGCGACGCCACTAAGCCTAGCAACATTAATTATGGACCCTAGCGACGCCACTAAGCCTAGCAACAATAAATATGGACCCTAGCGACGCCACTAAGCCTAACTTTAATTAACAACAATACCAGAGAGAGAAAATAGGACAGGGGGCGGGGTGTAAATAAATGACGCCATACACCAAGGGGTAGGATGGGTTGAGACCGAAGCTATGTGAGGTGTTCATAAATTAGACATTATTTTGGTTTTTTTTTTTAATTATTAAAAACAAAAGAGATTAAACATTTACTTTCCGCTTAGAAAAGTGGTTCTTAACCTAAGTGCAATCGAAGCCTAGTTGTTCGGTAAGTTAGTCTCAGGGGTTCAGCGGGGATCAAGACACACACACACTCATGTGATTCACGATCTGATTTTGTCAGTGCGGACAATAAAACTAGTAAGAAGTGTTTGCTAAATGCATGAAACGGGCGGGGTAAGGTACCTCCAAAAAGGAGAAGAACCACTGCCTTGGAATAATTTCTAAAAAGAATTGATTGAATTTTATGATGTCGTTTTTGAATGACGTTTTCTAGATTTTTGTGATGACTCGTGTTATTAGGGAAAACTTATCAAAAAAATTCATAAAAAAACGTTTTAATAACAAGCTTTTATGTAATAATGCACTAAAAAGTATAAAAAAATAGAGTGACTTCGCAAAAAAGGTAAAGTCAATGTGGCAAAAATGTAAAATTGTTAGTTGCAGAAACTGGAATCAGTCTTCACACTAAGTATAAACTAGGTTGGCCCGGGAATACGAGACGAGTTTGTATAAAACAGTAACTGGATCATTATTAATTAGAACCGTTTTTAAAGTATAAAATATTTTTGTAAATCATGTTAATTACATTTTTAATGACCATTCTCATTAGTTAGAATCGTGTGGAAACGTGATAGTCCTAACTGAACCTTGCGCTAAACATAATCAAATATTAAACCAAGAATAGAATTTCATATGGGAAATTCAATGAAAGTTTCGAGACTCGTAATTAATGGTAATGACAGTTTGTGTACAACAAAACTAATCAGAAAAGCAAACTATAATAAATGTATAATTTAGTATAGGACCTATAACTATCGGCTACATACATTATATATACACACACAATGAGAAAAGCAAAGTATGACAAATGTATATCTATACCAGAGTTTCTTCTAGGCATCTCTATTGGGGGGGGGGGGGGGGGGGGGGCTCTGCATACATACACCCACCACCCACCCACACACACACACACAATATATATATATATATATATATATATATATATATATATATATATATATATATATATATATATATATAGCATATTTATTAAGTAAAGTACTTAGCAACAAAAAAGTAAAAAAAAAATCAAAAATTATTTTTAATCAACTTCTAGACAGACGCACGTGCTCAGGACAGGTCGTGGTCAATAAAAGATGATTTGCGCGCGTGCGGTACCGCTGCGGGTGAGTACTCAAGGTGGACATACGGCGCCTGGCGCCAGCGAGGTGGACGGCCGCTCGAGTGGTCGTCCCTTCACCCGGGCCATTGTAAGGGGGACGTGTTACTAATGTTAACTGGGGTGACCGGAAGTCTGGTTAGAGGCAGGTGAAGTGGTGGCTTGAAAAACAGGGTAGGGGGGTGGAGTGTCTGGAGGGGGGGATGAAGGGGGGGGGGGGGTTAGACCACTCACGCGCACACACGCACGCGCATATGTCATTGTTCTGACGTGAAATAAAACGCTACTTGATTTCGCATCTGTGTTTCGGTGCGTGTGAGTGTATGTGTGTGTGTGTGTTTGTGTGTATGTGTGTGTGTATGTGAGTCACATGTCACAGAATATGCTTGTGATGGACCCTATCACATAAAGCAAAACAAAGTAGGAATAAGAATTCGTGAGGACACTGATGTTAATTTCGAAGTTTTCATGGTAGCGAAGACTTAAATTCAAATTTACAAAGCAACAAAAAATCATTTCGTTTGACTTTTATTTCTTGTGGGTGTTTCTAACAATATTTTTTTAAAAATATACAGATTTTAATGTATTTATACTTGACGGAATCGTTTCTTCTTTGTAGACGCCCTTGAAATATTCTCATGTAAATCTGAAACGGCATTTGTTTTGATTTCTCTTTGTAGTTGCTTTAATAAATCTTGTTTGACTGTATTTTTTATTCGACATAACATGAATGTTCCACTCCTTCAAAGACCCCCCCCCCCCCTTTGCCTAAAATTACGACACCATTCTTAACGCCGTGTAACTTTTAAACCTTAAAACTCCTAAAAAAAAAGTCATCGATTTCTTTAAAGTTCGATAATTTTCTTCTCATCATGTCGACCGGAAGCTAACGAAGTAAAATCAATTTGGATGGTTCATCGATATGCGCCCTGGAGCATGGGGGTCGCCCATTGTGGCCTGCATACCGACCCCCTTCAACGTGTCGCGCGGGAGCAAACATCACGTGACCGGTGTCACAAAATTGTGTTATTGTTTTTAATGTATCGGGTTCAGAGTTCACGCTGTGTCAAGATGTAGCAAGATGGCGGCGTGTGATAAAAATAGAAAGCCACGAGTGAGAGATTGATGGTTGTTGTTATATGCTGGGAGGCTGAGGATGTAATGATGCTATCGATGAGAGATGTCAATAGCATGGAGCAGGTTATTAAATGTGTGGGGACGGGTATAAATTGTGTGGGGACGGGTATAAAATGTGTGGGGAAAGGCGCGAAGTATGTGGAGAAGGTTATGACATGTTTGAGAGAGGGTTAAAATATGTGGGGAAAGGTGTGAAATTGTGTGTGTGGGGGGGTATGAAATGTGTGGGAGAGGGTATGAAATTTGTGTGGGGGGTATGAGATAAGTCGAATACGTTGTGAAATGTGTGCGGAGAGTGTGACATATGTGTGTGGGAAGGATATGAAATGTGTGGGGAGGGTATAAAAAATGGGGGAAGTGTGAAATGTGTGTGTGGCGGTGGTTATGAAATGTGTAGGAACCTACATAGATGGAGAAGGGTATGCAGTGTGGGACACCGCGAGTATAGCCCCATGCACGTTGGGGAAATCTACAAAAATAGTTAGGAGATAGGCAGAAAATCTGCCTTTTCCTGTTCATTTACCAATTAATTAGAAACACGTACACATTCTAGCACATGGTGATTTAACAATTTAATATACTTGTGTACACCTTCTAGGTCATGGTGACATCACCAGAGGTGAACGGTGATGACACAAAACAGCCGAGGGGTGACACCCCGAGTTACCCAGTGTCACCCTACATAGTGACGCCACTCTATATTACTTTAAACCTACTATGCTAATATGTTTGCGTAAAGACTATTACTTGAAACGAGACCATCTCCTCCTCATGAAAATTAACAAGTTGAATTTTTTTTAGTTTTGATACAAACAATAAAACATAAACAAATTGAAGACTAGAATCCTCATTAGTTTACCACTAGCCGTATGCTCCCAGTGTCATTCCTGCACTGGTTTAAGTCCGGAGTGTCAACTTCTCCTTGGGTCCTATCGCTTCCACCATAGGGGGCACCTGAGGTTCTCGTATTTTGCCTTTTTATGGGTTGTCGTGTCCATATGGGTTCTTGACAGGTGAGGGGCGGGTGAGGTCGTCAATGTTTAAGTTCAAATTTTTAAATGCTGAGTTTGTTGTTTTTTTAACCCGGACACCATTTTATTCACTTGCTTACAGTATTATTAACCCAAAATTTTTCACCATTGGAAAACTTAAGTTCCGTATATTTTCTACCTCTACTCATATTACGTCACTTAACCCACCGAGGCTCAATGGGTTAACCTAAAACACTGCCCCGATCATAAACATTACACATTAATGTCGAGAAATTTAATAAAGTTACAATAAAATAAAAAATTGAGTTAATTAAAAGGTAATAAAAATGGCGCATCTGAACTAGTTCGGAATCAAGCCACATAAAACACATTTACCAGTCACGAAAAGACATGAATTTCATAAGATTACGTAAATTATAACTTACGAGATTATTATCCCCCTTTGTTGTGCTTGGAGTTATCGAACCTGTGTGACGTCAATAGACGAGGGGATGAAAGCGAAATAAAAACCGCAGTATCTTCTTATTAGCTATTTTCTTTGAACCATCCAATTAGCACTGTTGAGAAAAAATGTAACGAATTGATATTAAGAAAATATAAAAACAAACGTGATTATAATATGGATCTGTGAAACTTAAAAAATATTTTGTTAAATAATTAAAATATTGATTCGAGTTTTTAGAGTCTAGTTTTACGTTAAATATTGACAAGCTATATGAGAAGATAAAGTAAAGAATCCTCTTTACACCTAACGATCCGTTGGGCAGATGTAGTTCATTCGTTTCTTGACCTCGGCATGTGAAGGGTTAGTGTGGTTAGCACTATGCCAACCCGCCTATACTTTCCCAACTTAGGTCAGGTACTTATCAGAGCTGGGTGGACTCAGGGACGTAATACGGTCACAAGACCGAACCTAGATCCGAACTTGAGAACGTCGGGCCAGCAGCCAAACGCTCTACCATTCGACCCTATATGAGATTGTAGCTAAGCGAAAAGAAAAGAGTATCCATTCTACTACAATGTTGATTTAATACTAAAGATTTGTATGCACAGAAACGATTGTATATTACATGTTTGATACGTATGTCAGTGGAATAAATGTAAACGTAATATTTTCAACGTCACAGTTACTCCAAAGGTTTGGCTAGTTTTGAAATAATTGTAACACGAAAGATTAGACATTGAAGATTCTATGCACTTGATACGTATAAATTATCTTCGATTTTTCCCGTTCATGCCCAAGACATACGGGACAAATGGACAAATGGGATAGTGTGGTCAGCTCTAACCACAGCTATGTATACATAGGGACAGCAAATAATTATGTCAGTTAGTTATATCTAATTCTTTATTAATGGAATACGCATTTGGTGTAAGGTGTCCGTAAAAAGCATGGATCTAAATTATTTAAAATGTAAAAATTTTACCAGAGCTATGACATTCGGCGTTTCGGACTGTCTAAAATAAAATGTGGTCTTTTAAAATCTATATATATAATTCTCTTCTGGGAGACGCTAGAAAACAAGCTGTAAGCGCGCTTCCTACCACCCCACCCCTACATGGTCTGGTGAGCTGTGGTTCACGCTAAATGTTTACAATCATAAAGACGGGTTTAGTGACGGTTATTACGGGCAGATAATTTAGTTTGAAACTATTTTAAACTTAGAGGAGGTAACTAAGAGGAGACTGCTTTCCCTGGGGGGGGGGGGGGGGGTGTAGGGTAGGGGTTGGGGTTGGGGGAAAGGAGGGTGGGGTAGTATCGTTCTTAACGACCTACTGATAGTGTTTTAAAGCAAATATTTTCAGTGGCAGCATTGGTACTGTCGAATTCACAATTTATGAATTACTGAAAAGTAGAAAATAAAACAACTAGGCCTAAATACAGGCGTATGATATGCCGCGGGTCGGCTCGTAAATTAGATAGTTAGTCAAGAATTTCCTGTACTGGGCAAGAATTTCCTGTAGTGGGCCTATATAGAATTCGGTATTTTAATTAAATTAAAATTAAATCACATAATTTCGTATTTGAATAGAATCTCTTTTCTAAATAAATTAGAAAACATTTACATACTTCCGTTTAGTTATATAAAATTCGGACTTTTAAAATTAGACTGCTGAATGTTTGAACATTATTTTGTTTTGATAGTACTCATTCCTTACTTAGGTTTGCCTTGGGCGACAAACAGAATCAGACAGTTGTTTGAGTTTATTTGTTGGGGCTTAAGAGACGTGAGATGGGGGGGGGGGGGGGGGGGGGTTGGGAATGGGAAAGTGGCGGAGTTAAAACAAAACGCTTGAGATTAATTATAATTGCATTAAACGATGCAAACAATAATTTTAGAACAAAATTTTCTGAAACAAACACAACAATTATTTTATCTCGTCTCGTTAGCTCCCCAAACGCTGAACAAAAACTTCACATATTAACAAAACGTTTTGTATTACATGGTATAATTGGAGAGATAAAAATATGAGAAGTGGTTTATAATTAGGATAACTCTCGTCAACATTTTGAGTTGTATTTTATTTGGTTAGCTCCCTTGGCCAGGTTAATGATATTCTGATAGTGCGTACTTATTGATTATCCATCCCCGCGACATTCATATATTTTTCTCCCTTGGGACCTCTCGGGCAAAGAGTGGTATTGACAAGCAATTAGAGTCTTCATTAAGGGGTGTATGTGGGAGGGGGTGTGGTTGACTGGGGTGGTTGACATCTAGGTATGGTGTGTGTGGGGAGGGGAAGGGGTGTTGGATTTCAATGCTGGAGTAGGTGATTGGAATACAGGATAAGTTAGGATACGGATTTGGGATACTACTTGAAGTCACTGTGGAATCCATATGCTTAAGGCCACAACCACATATAATAAGATGCCCCGTGTGGTACGTTTGGTCTCAACCACATACCTTCAGTGGATCCGTGTGATGCATATGGACATAACCACATACATTAAGTGAAGCCATGTGGTGCATAAGGACACAATCACACATCTTTGGAAGGCCAAGATGTGTAATTTAACTTTCCCAGTACCATTTTTGTCTCTAAATTAATAAATACTAAGTAGAAATAAGCATCCACCACTTTGATTTATTTGATTTTAAAAAAAAATTTCACATAGACATGAAAGTTTCAATTAAGCGAGTTTAAACCATAAAAATGTGATCAAGCCCCCACATTTCCTCCCACACCTCACACCACATTTCACACTTCACTCGATTGCCCATTGGTCGCGACACGGATGAATACAGGTGAATCACATGACAGCACAGTCTAACATAGGCGTACCTTGGAGAAATAAATATACAGCACATCGAATTTTTTCGTAAACGGGCCAAGACTCTCGCTGACTCAGCGTATCCAATGATCAGACTAACAGCTATAGTGGTAGAAACATCTTCTATATATATAATTCTCTTCTTGGAGACGTTAGAAAACACCAAGCTGTAAGCGCCCCTCTACCACCCCCACCCCCACATGGTCTGGTGAGCTGTGGTTCACGCTAAATGTTTACAATCGTAGATTTGAAACGATTTTAAACTTAGGGGAGGGAACTAGAAGGAGTTTGCTTTCACGGGGGGAGGGGGGGGGGGGTTATCGTCCTTAATGAGCTAATGATAGTGTTTTAAAGCAAATATTTTCAGTGGCAGCATTGGTACTGTCGAATTCACAAATTATGAATTACTGAAAAGTAGAAAATAAAACAACTAAACAGCGGCGTAGGATACGCCGCGGGTCGGCTCGTTTTTAATAATACTACGTCTTCGCTGGTATGTAAATGATAATCTAGTACTGTATGGGACGCCGTGGTCAATTGGTGGAACTTACAACTTCTAACCGATAGTCTCGAGTTCGAATTCGGTTTAAAAAAAGTGAAACATAGGGAAAGTAAAGCCGGCTGGAAACACCATTCCTTCATATACCGAGATCACAGAAACAGGTGAACTCTACTTCACTTTTCCATTGGACCGTCAGGTTTGAAAGGGAAATTTGCTTTTCTTATTACTTTAATACTGTAGTTTCAAGAGTAACATCTATTGTTCAACACAGTTTGCAAATGTCGAAAATGCGCATTTCATGAACTGCGTACCTCGACAAACTACGTGCTGACTCTAATCAACATTGACGCTTTATTGTGGCGCTGAAGGGGCAGACAACTGAATTGTTACCGTGTGACGTTGTGCCTCGTGTGTTGTTAGTTACTCGCCCTTGGCACGGCCCGGTCGAACGTCATCTGTTATCGTTAGCGTCATCGTCGATAAAAATCGCTGCAATCGTTCAGTGTCACGGTGTCCGCTCCAGTCTATTTATAGCACGGGCCTCGCTTTCATCCCCGACTAATACATCATCTGTCCTACTTGATGACTGCCTCGCTGAGACGGGGGACTACTCCTAAGAGTTAGCGCTCGTAGATTTTCCAAGTCGTCTCCCCTGAGTCTATTAATAGACTCGTCGAGCTCAAGTACTATCCAATCGCTGATGCTCAAATAGGGAAAGTTTTTTTCGCGGGCGAGTTCAATGAATATTTTAAGGGGTTTTTGTTAAGCTACAAGGGAGATGAACGTGCAAGATTTTGTCTTTGACGTACACTCGATGTTGATTAACGGATAGCTGTACTTTCTTTATTGATTAGCAAAAAGAAGTCTTCTAAAGTATGGCTCTATTTTGACTTCATGTATAAGATGTCGAAGGAGTAACCAAAATATATTATACTTTATACGAATGTATGGAAAAACCGCAACTATACAAAAGTATAATGGATTTTGATGAAAACCGTGGGTTAAGTATAATATTAATCAGAGGCGTAGCGACGGGGGGGGGTGGGGGTGAGGAAGGGTACATATGTCCCCGGGCGCCGACCTTAGTGGCGCCAAAATAAGCTCATTTTAGATGCTATTTTGAATTATAAATATTCAAAATATATGGGAGGGGGGGGGGGCGCCAAATTGAAAGTTTATCCCCGGGCACCGGGAAGGGGTCGCTACGCCTCTGATATTAATCTTCTTTCTGGATTACAAATAGGGTTAAGGTTTAGGCAAGGGCTAGATTTAATGTAAGGTATGAAGCTGAAGTCTAGTAATCGAAGATACTAACAATACGAACACGGTGGTCAAAATAATAAAGTGATTATTTTAAAAATTGTGAAAGTGAGTATTTAACGTAATCTCTTTCAATATGTCTCATTCTCTCATTTCTCTCTTTCTCTCGGTCTCACTCTTTTCTCTTTCTCTCGAAGTAGAAAAAAAAATTCTCCAACGCCACCGTTACTTACGAACGAGATTTCTTTAAAGCCAAACCTCTAAGAAACAAATATAACGTCACTCAATGTATTCTAAGTATTATATTCCATCATTCATAATTTTAATTTCAATTTTCTTTTTCATTTCAAAGCCTGGTTTTTTATTTCATGTACGTAATTAATGGACGAGATTAAAATCAACATCTACACATTAACCAAGGTATATTGGATTACAAAAAAAAAAACTGAATGTCTTCCGACATTAATGAAATAGATCGCTTGGAATCCTTTCTATTTATTTGAACAGGAAGATTCGAAGAGGAGGCCAATAAAATCAACTGTTTTGACATGCGCAACAGCACACCGGAAATTGGCGAAGCGGGGGTTGTGTGGGTGGGGGGTTAGATTGAACCCCACATAAAAAAAAGGTTTAAAGTATCTCGTTGTGAAAATCGGGGCTTCGATCGTGGGATGTCTGACAAATTTTTCATCGTGATTTTTGTGGGATGATGGGGGGGGGGGGGGGGTCGCTGGTAGGGGTCGGTGGGGAACTTGATGGTGTAGGTCGGTGGAGCATTGGATGGTAGGGGTCGGTGGAGAACTTGGTGGTGAAGGTCGGTGGAGCATTGGATAGTATGGGTAGGTGGAGTATTTGTGGATGGCGTCGGTGAAGCATTGGGTGGTGTGGTTGGTTGAGCATTTTGGTGGTAGGGGTCAGCGGTGTATTTGGTGGTGGAGGTCGGTGGAGTATTTGCTGGTGAAGGTCGGTGAAGCATTGGGTGTTGACTTGGATGAGCATTTTTTGGTGGTAGGGGTCAGTGGAGTATTTGCTGGTGGAGGTCGGTGGAGCATTGGGTGCTGGGGTTGGTTGAGCATTTGGTGATGGAGTTTGGTGGAACATTAAGTGATGACGTCGGTAGAGCATTTGCTGGTGGAGGTAGGTGGAGGATTTGGTGATTGGGTCGGCGGAAGATTCAAGAGTGGAGTATTTGGTGATGGGGTCATAAAGCATTTTGTCGCTGAGGTCGGTGGAGCATATAGTGATGGGGTCGGTGGAGCATATAGTGATGGGGTCGGTGGAGCATATAGTGATGGGGTCGGTGGAGCTTATAGTGATGGGGTCGGTGGAGCTTATAGTGATGGGGTCGGTGGAGCATATAGTGATGGGGTCGGTGGAGCATATAGTGATGGGGTCGGTGGAGCTTATAGTGATGGGGTCGGTGGAGCTTATAGTGATGGGGTCGGTGGAGCATATAGTGATGGGGTCGGTGGAGCATATAGTGATGGGGGTCGGTGGAGCTTATAGTGATGGGGTCGGTGGAGCATATAGTGATGGGGTCGGTGGAGCATATAGAGATGGGGTCGGTGGAGCATATAGAGATGGGGTCGGTGGAGCATATAGAGATGGGGTCGGTGGAGCATATAGAGATGGGGTCGGTGGAGCATATAAAGATGGGGTCGGTGGAGCATATAGAGATGGGGTCGGTGGAGCATATAGAGATGGGGTCGGTGGAGCTTATAGTGATGGGGTCGGTAGAGCATTTGTTTATGTTGAAAAGTGGAAGGATAATAGGGTTGTGAAACGTAGATGTATGGGTCGTTAGAGTTCCTGTAGTCGGTGGAGCATTTGGTGGATAATTTTGTTTGTTGATGGTGTAGATAGTTTTTTCCTGATGTGGACGATGGATCATTTGATACAGGTGACGGTGGATCATTAGTTGGACAATTTTTAATACTTTTATTTTCAATTTAAAATGAATACATTGTTATTTTTTTTAAATACTTTTATTTATTAAATTTTTTTTTTAATACTTTTATTTGCAATTAAAACAAGTACATCAACATCACATTTTTTACATAGTTTCAAATGAAAACGAAAGGTTTTGAACATGTACATAATAAATATTTACATGATGTCATGTATATGATTATAACAAAAATTACAAAAGATGGCAGTAAAAGGGATGAAGGTCAAATAAAAGTGTCAGAAGTCTGGGTGGGGAGTGGAAAGGATATTTTTCCGAGAATGACAAAGGGCCAGTGGAGCATTTTCTATGTAGGGAAACAAATTAAGTTGACTAGTTAAAAGAGTGTTTATTTATGTACTGGTCGCATTGATTTTTCAAAAGGTTGCTGTGTAAGAAATGAGGGGAAAGAAACAAGATTTAGAACTTTAAAAAGTAAATGAATAGATATTCGAAATTGATGTTGGGGTGGGTGGTGGGGTCGTTGGAACAGTTAAAGGGAAAGTGGTGTTTTCATGTCTGAGGGTAAGTGGATAGAGGGGGAGAGGGGGGAGTGGGTAGATGTGTCTGACGAGGCGTGGAGAGGGTGTCTGCGTGTTTTAAGGCAAGCCAAGCGTCAAATTTTGTGCTGTTTTATCTAACTGCTGAGGTGTTACCATTTGTAGTGTGTGTGGGTGGGGGGGGGGGGAGGGTTTGACGAACAGATTGCTGTGTGAGCGAATTAGTGGGAGGGTGAAAGGTTGGTATGTTCAAGTCGGTGTTTATGTTTAGATGAATGTTTAGTACCGACAGGTTAGGGGTGGGTAGGCGTGTAGCTATCACGGGGTTTGGGGATACAGTGGAGTTTTATAGATAAAAAAATGGGTGTTCACATAAAAGAGTTAGTAAAGTTAACGAAACAACTGTAAGTGTTAATTTGGTGATAATACAATGAATACAAAAGGAGTACGGGTCATTGGGGTAGTTTGTACGTTGTGGACCAAAGTACCTTACATATATGATAATAGTAATATAGTAACAAATGATAGCTTTACAATGTTTGTAAGCTTTATAAATAAAACAATACACAAAAAGCAACAATAGGAAAATGAATGGCAAATGATAAATGATGCGACACAAAGTGGGGACATGGGGGTTGAGGGGTGGGAGTTACATTAATGTTGTTAGAAATGTATTTGGATAATACATCCTTGTCACTGTTTAACATAGTACTTCATCACAGGGGTGGTGGTGATGGGGACGAGGGGATGCAGTTTTGAGGGGAAATTTGATATTGGGATCATGAGGTTTAGGGGCGGGGGCGGAGAGGGTGTGATGAAAGGGGGATGTGTCAGTTCGATTAGGCGTTCCTGGTGGCAAAAGCAGTGTAATATGTTCTTTACGTTTTTGTGTTGTTAATTATAGTATATGTGTTTGAGTGCTGTCATTGTCGAGTCGTCTACGATAAATCAAGTCTAGTACGTGTCCCGTGAACTGGTGTACCCTTGTCGTGTTTTACTTTTATTCCACTGTTCCAAATAGTCTGTCTATATATAGCTACCGTCCTTGCTTTTTGCTCTAGGTCCGTCCTATCTCTTTGTATTGGGATTTTGTTTAGAGTTATGACTATATCGATATTGTAGGTCTCGTTTTTTATTATTTTGTTTTCTAGCGTCTTTTTCATGTTTTGTATGGTGGGGCATTCTAAATATATGTGCGTTTCGGTTTCGGGTGTGTTTTGTCTGCATAGTGGGCAAAGTGGTTTCTGTTGTTTTGCTAGGTGTTGAATTGTAGATGAGTCTGTAAGTTATTTCCCTGGCTTTGGGTGTGATGGTTTTGAGGTGTAGGTTTCTGAAGGTGTCCATTGTGGATGTTAGAGCGTATTTCCTACACCATTGAATATAGTGGAGTTGAGAGCTTTTGCACTAACTTTTTGTAAATGTTTTGTGATTTTTTGTGAACTTCTTCTTCTTCTTCGATCTTAATTATTAGTGTTGAAGGGGATCGAGATTTATCTGCCAGTGGGTTTGAACTCGAGACTGTTCGAATTTATCAACCATGAGCTTTTTGCCGACTCGACCACGCCTCCAACACAAATTGGTTATGCGCCATTGAGGCCATTGACTCCGATTTCAGCCTGCTTTTCTTTTTGGATTTGCTTCCATAGCCTTTGTCCAACCAAGAACAAACTACAAGGCAGCAGTTGTTTAATTTTGGAGTTGTCTCTCCTAGAAGAGTGGCTGTCCCCAGCTAACGAGCCTCATCTGCCCGAGGGTTCGAACTCGAGACTTTTCGGTTTAGCAACCATGAGCTTTACCGACTCGACCACGCCGACCCCTTTTATGTGAACAAGCTTTTCGTTGTTTTTTAATATTTGTAAACATTCTGTGTAAAAGGGACTGTGTTTTCCTCCAATGTAATGTGGAGTTGTATTATTGATTTTTGTAAGTTTGTTTAGCTGAATGCTAGAGGGTGAAAGTTTGGTTGGCTAATTATTCTGCTAATGTGTGTTAGTCTGAATGTATTGATTTTGGTCTGTATATCGTGCAGGTTTATTCCTCCATGAAGTTTGTTTTGTACTAAAGTGTTGTGGCTAATGTTTGAAATTGTGGTCTGAAATATGAACTCTCTAATGATTTTATTCAGATGTTTAATTGTTGGCTTTGGGATTGTTTTAGCCGTGGCTATATAGGTAATTTTTGGGATGACATACCTATTAATTATAGATGACCTAGCAAAAATTGTTGTTGAGCTAAATTTATATTTATTAAATACATTGTTCGACAATGTCGTATCACAACGAGCAGCTAATAAATTGGGACAAGAACAAGTCGCTACAAAACGTCGTAATTAAACTTGTGGTGTGTAAAATTACAATTATAATAAAATAAAAATTTGCTATACAATATAATTAATTTAATTAAAACAATTAAAATGTGGAATTTATATGCTACTTTCAACATATGATAAAGATTGTTCAGTTATAGTAAAATGTTTAAGACAGGTCTAAATTTATCATAAAGTTGATAAAATCCTGATTGTGTCCCTTTAAATAGAAGGTGTTGGTTACTGTACAATCCACTTTCGGTCTTCGCTAAAAAAAAACTGATGAACTATTCTTCATCATGTAGATGATTTTGAGTGTAGTATTATTAAAGCCATGTTATGTAAAGATTAGTTTATAGTTAGTGCATATCTAACAGCGATACTATCAGTTCGATTAAAAAGGAATGCTAACAAAAAATAAACCCTAGTTTCGATTTCACCTTGCACTGTAAACAGCGACCTCGATGTAAATAACCAAACATCGAATGGCGAAGTCAGTACGTCGTCATAATTTGTCTTAATTAAGATAGCAGCCAGCGTCATACATCAAGCGTGACAGGCCTGCAAAAGGTATGACAGACCAGTCACCGATTTGCTGTACCGAACGTGACAGATGAAACGAGTGCTCTGTCACCGAACACCGCGAGGAGGGAAATCAATTATGTGGGAACTGTTTATGACAGGGGGCTGAGGCTTTCTTCAAGGTAAAGATCTAAAGTCAAAGTCTGGAGTGGGAGTGGTGGTGGGGGGTAGGGCGTTGATTTGAGATGGGGAGGGTTGCCTACACTGGTTACATCCTGTGTTAAGATTACATCTATAGGTAATACATAGGTAATACATAAGTAATACATAGTTTGAGCATTGTTACAATTTGCATATACATTTTGATTATTAGCTCAAGGCTAGTAATATATTACACGAAAAAAAAATGCATGCAAGTTGAAAATTAATGTATTTTCCTCTAATGCGCTTCATTTGGCATGAAGTTCAACTATATACACCGATACAATGCAAGTTTTAGTCCAGTTGTGTGGCTATGCATTTGGACGCCTTATGCGTTCGCTTGATTTAGCATCCGATATTATGTATGTAAGCTCATAGTTTCAATACGTGGATGAAAGGGTAAAACAACATGCTTCACCAGAACCCTGCAAGTGGTTATATAAAGAACAGGACGAAGTGACAAAACGTATTAAATGGATAATGTAAATATAAAATTTTCATACAATGTACTTCAAATATAATATCAATGATTTTTTTAGCGAGTTAACGAGAAAAGGGAATTAACCCAGGATAAAACATAAGCTGTGTATCGAGTTATGTACCTTGCTTAGCAAGATGAAATTTTTTAACAAAATCTTATTATCCAGATAATTAGATAAGAAAAAATGCATTTTCAAAAAATCGATGAGTTCTTTTTATCCGTATCATACAAAACTAATCGATTTTTAAAATTATATTGAATCTTCTTTGATCAGCGCAAGAATTACTACTGGCAGATATCTTTAATAAAAGAAAAAGATTTTAAAACGAAAACGCGCAAAAAGATACTAAAAGTTACATAACCATAGCTTTATATGTAAAAATCTTCGTGAGAAAGATAAAAAAGAAACTTTACAACACATTACACACATACGTGCCACTAGAGGGTTAATGTCGCACAACACACATCTCGTCAAGGGTTAATAAAACTAGTTTTAAAAACGCTGTTTATTAAACAAAGCCGTCATATATGAATATATGAATGCAAATCTTGTACACCACGCATATATTTGAATACATACATTTTGAATGCATATATTGTAAGTCTGAACTTTATTTGCACTGTTAATAAGGGAATATGTGTCCCCTTCACACAAACTAAACTAAGAAATATTTTAAAAGTCTGCTTCCAATTCAGACTGTTTTTAAATTAAATTTAAGATGTATATATATATATATATATATATATATATATATATATATATATATATATATACCTATATATATATATATATATATATATATATATAGTTTAGATTGATACAATTTTTGTTTTGTCGGCCTACAATATGTGTTTTTTTCTTATTTCTTCAGAGTGCTACTTTCAATTTATTTTACATCATAGCGAAGTAATGACATACAACTAGTGTATATATATATATATATATATATATATATATATATATATATATATATATATATATATATATATATATATATATATATATATATATATATATAACGTTTTTTAAATAATTATATAATTATTGTAGCTTACCAGAATATAAAAGAAAGTTTGTAAACAGTCATGAAATCTTCATTTTAATCCTTCCGATAACCAACTGTCAAAACTCACTTTTAATGCCGAATACAGACTGTAAATAATTTTCTCAATAATATAATTCTCAACTTGAATGAAATTATAAACCTTGTCAACGCCGAAAACCAATCCGCTAACCTCTATAATTGGAGAAATTGTGTGGCGCGACTAGGAAATTCACAATAACAAATTACCTCCCCTTGACCAAGCGAGTAGTGTCGCAACTACAAATTACCTCCCCTCGACTTGTAATCCACGGAGCTCTCCACACAAGCCTCGTTCTACGCGAGTTACTCATTTTCTTCATAAAGCCGGCGGGGTCAGGCCACAGTCGCTTGGTCAACCTCTCCCTCGTAACCGGATATTCCCGATCCTCGGTCAGTTTTATTGATACAAGTGCTACACATGGATTACGAGTTATTTCCCTTTGTTCGCGGAATGTTGGAGTTACCTCCCTTAGGGTTGTAAACCCGCGTTGGTCGCGAGACGCACTAATTGTGGCGACCAGTATGTACAGAGGTGTGAGTCACAGGTAGGACATGGCCAGGTATGTCGACGTCAATGTGGTGAGGGCTAGATAATATGGGACGAAAGGACACAAAGAGATCGGTGCTTTGGGTCTAAGGAGGGTAGGGGGTGGGGGAGGGACAAGTGAGAAATAGAAGGCAAAATTTCAAAACAGCAAATATAATCATTGTGATAGTTCTACTATACACAGTTAGAGACACATGCCTTTCTTTTCACTAAATGTATAATGATATCTTTCTTTGATTTCATATACACACACACAAAAACACACACACACACACATTATATATATATATATATATATATATATTTTATATATATATATATATATATAGGTAAATGTCACTGCATATGTTTATTCGTGTGTAAATACGGTACGGACAATTTTTTTTTTACTGCTACCGAATGTCTGTGAATAATTAACGTGGGGTAATTAAATAAAACAGCCTTTGTGATATATTTGACACACCTACTGACAGTGGCGGATCTAGAAAAATAGGGCCACCCCGCAAAAAATTTTTTAGGACCCCCCCCATATATATATATATGGGGGGGGGGGTCCTATGAGCATGTGTGTATGTGTGTATGAGCATGTGTGTTTTGTGAAAATCAGTTTGAATTAATTTTTAATATAATTATTATAAGCCTCTTAATAGTCGGTCAAAATAATATAAGGCATGAAAGCTTTGTATAAGTAATGGTGTCTCGTGATATGTTTCTTTTTTTTATTTTTGTTTTGTATTTTTATTACTAATTTTTTAAGTATTATTGATTTAATACATTTCCTTTTTATATAATGTCATTCTTTAGTAATTACTTATAAAAAATAATAATTAAGAGAAGTAATTGCTTTTTAATTTGTTTAATACAAATCTTTTAAAAGAAGTTTATGATCACCCCTATTTAACTATTTTTAAAAAAAAGGGAAATAAGTCATGGAAGTGGTTTGAACATTTGCTTATCTTTTATAAGTTTAATTGTAGGAGAAAGACTCGGCTTTCACAGTGGTTTAAAAACAAAGGGAAAAAGAATATACAAGAGCTTGGGCTGGTGTCTATAGAATAAATATAATCAAACCGCAGCTACGGTAATTTTTTACAAAACAACCATCAAGTCAAAAATGAAAGAAAATTTACTTTTTTTTAACTATAAAAAATGTATTATGGTCGGCTCTGGGCCCCTAAATGGCGTGCCCCCCCCCCCCCCCCCGCATTGCGGGGTCTGGCGGCACTGTAGTTCCGCCCCAGCCTACTGTGTACTTAACGTCCTGCCACCAAACTTTATGATACAGGTATTCAATAAGTTTACTTATAGCATGGTAAAATGGTAAACATAAGAGTATTTTCTATTGAACAGTTTTAGTGGATGTGATAGGAGGGGAGGTGCTATAGTGGGCTTCTGTGGGGAATGAGGTGTGTCAAGCAGTATGAGAGGAGCATTGAGAACCATGAAAGGGGCGCAGAGGGGTTATGAGAGGCAGCAAAGTATGAGAGGACAGCAGGCAACTATGAGGGGGGCATCAAGGAAGTATGAGAGGGGCATCAATGAAGTATGAGAGGGGCATAATAAAGTATGAGAGGGGCATCAAGGAAGTATGAGAGGGGCATCAAGGAAGTATGAGAGGGGCATCAAGAAAGTATGAGAGGGGCATAATAAAGTATGAGAGGGGCATCAAGGAAGTATGAGAGGGGCATCAATGAAGTATGAGAGGGGCATCAATGAAGTATGAGAGGGGCATCAATGAAGTATGAGAGGGGCATCAATGAAGTATGAGAGGGGCATCAATGAAGTATGAGAGGGGCATCAATGAAGTATGAGAGGGGCATCAATGAAGTATGAGAGGGGCATCAATGAAGTATGAGAGGGGCATCAAGGAAGTATGAGAGGGGCATCAATGAAGTATGAGAGGGGCATCAATGAAGTATGAGAGGGGCATCAATGAAGTATGAGAGGGGCATCAAGGAAGTATGAGAGGGGCATCAATGAAGTATGAGAGGGGCATCAATGAAGTATGAGAGGGGCATCAAGGAAGTATGAGAGGGGCATCAAGGAAGTATGAGAGGGGCATCAAGGAAGTATGAGAGGGGCATCAATGAAGTATGAGAGGGGCATCAAGGAAGTATGAGAGGGGCATCAATGAAGTATGAGAGGGGCATCAATGAAGTATGAGAGGGGCATCAAGGAAGTATGAGAGGGGCATCAAGGAAGTATGAGAGGGGCATAATAAAGTATGAGAGGGGCATCAATGAAGTATGAGAGGGGCATCAAGGAAGTATGAGAGGGGCATCAAGGAAGTATGAGAGGGGCATCAAGGAAGTATGAGAGGGGCATCAATGAAGTATGAGAGGGGCATCAATGAAGTATGAGAGGGGCATCAAGGAAGTATGAGAGGGGCATCAAGGAAGTATGAGAGGGCATCAAGGAAAAATATAGGGGCAACATTCGGGTTTGACAAAGCAAAAAGGCATTAGAGAGATATAAAGGGTGCATTAGGGGAATTCTTTGACTTTGATATGGTGGTAGTAGTAGCGATTGTTTCGCGTGTTCCCTCTTTAGGAATTTGATTAGTCAAGCTTAGCTGGGTCAAAGTTTAACTGTGTGTGTACCCCCACTGTGTCAACTCCGCTTGTAGGAAAGCCGTCTACAGCGGCGTTACTGTGGTGGGGTGACTGGGCGGAACACAATGGATGGGACATTTAATTATTGAATAGATTCTACGGTTACAAGTGTAAAGAGGGCTCTGAAGATTGAGTGTGGAGGTGCCCTTATAGTAGATGTGGGGAAAAAATTTAGCGTTAACATTCCCTCCCCTTCCCACAAGCGCTAAAATCTGTAGCCAAGCCATTGAGATGCATCTTAAGGTCAATAGATGAAATGCGTCAGGCGTCAGTGATTTAATTGAGACACTGGTAGAGACTTCAGGTAAAGTACGGGGGGTGATGTGACGGTTAGACCAGGGTTATAAGGTGTACTGGTGCACATCAAATGCCGTCTTGTTAAGGTGGGTTCACATTAACCACACGTGTTACTTCTTCTTCGTCCTCAATTTAATAATGAAGGAGACTCCCTAAAGCATTGTTATGTATTAGGTGTGAACGTGTCATGCGCCATATAGCCCGATACATGATGCAAATATTTTATTTTATGTCCCACTAACAGTCACAAGTAAATGAAGAATCAGGTACATACGTGCGCATTTGTTGCGTATATTTTGTGGGTTAGATTATCTACCTAAATAGTGAAGAATATTTTTAGTATTTTATAAATTTACATGCATTTTTTAAGCAATCGTAAATAGCGTAAATTACTACTTCCGGTCAACAGAAATTATACAAAATTTTAACGAAGGCGAAGAATTAGATCTTTTACTTACATGTGAAATTTTCATTTATCTATCTGAAATAGTACTCAAGTTATAGGCTTATAGTAAAATGAAAACCCGACATTAGCCGACATGTAACAATAACATTGCTGGGGCCGGCGTGGTCGAGTCGGTAAAGCTCATGGTTGCTAAACCGAAAAGTCTCGAGTTCGAACCCTCTGGCAGATGAGGCTCGTTAGCTGGAGAGACAACAAAATCAAACAACTGCTGTTCTTGTTTGGACAAAAATAAAGTAAAGCAGGCTGCAATTGGAGTCAATGGCCTCAATGGCGCATAACCAGTTGACACGTAATCCTTAATTGTGATGGAGGAGGCGTGGTCGAGTCGTCAAAAAGCTATGGCAGATAAGGCTCGATCCCTTCCAACACTAAAAACTGAGAACGAAGAAGAAGAATGAACAATCACTTCATTAAAAAACAATTGAGAATCCGACATACATTACATCTAAAATTACACACAAAATCTACAGTTGTTTACTTTTTCAACGCTTCAGTATCATGAAATGTATACAGTGGCTACAATTACTTTTTTCAACATAAAACATCAATATTGCGCTATAAATTATAGGTTTTCGCATGTTTATTATCAGAAGTTAGATAAGATTTGTGTCCCTTCCTCTCTGCACTGGCTCTTAACAAGGTGTGGAAGAGATAACTTCAGTCGTCGCCCCCCCCCCCCCCCTCCTTTTCACTTGTGGTATTTATGAATTATAATAAGCACTTCAATTTGCTACTTTTAGTCTGTGTTCTATCGCTCTAAGTTCTAAGGAAAGAAAATGACAAAACTAACATTTAACGATTGCAAAATTGTAATTAAATTCATTTAATTAAACCGTTTCATCAAATATATAGTCTACTAGTAGTTTACTTCTCAGAATACTTATAAGCAATCTCTTTCTAATATTTCTCAATTTCTAATAGGACAAAATATAACATCAGGACAAAAATACATCTAATTCTAATACGAAAAACATATAACATCTGAAAAAAAAATTAACATCAGGAAAAAATATAACATATAATTCTAATACGACAAAAATATAACATCTATCAGGATAAAAATATACAACTATCATGAGATAATTTTGGCTGGTTTCGTTGACTAAAACGCGTTCTTTAAATATAACGAGCCGGCCCGCGGCATAACATATGCCGCTATTTAGTTGTTGTTTTTTCTACTTTTCAGTAATTCATAATTTGTGAATTCGACAGTACCAACGCTGACACTGAAAATATTTCTTTAAAACACTATAAGTAGCTCGTTAAGGACCATAACCCCCCCCCCCCTTCCTTCCCCCCCTCCCCCCCCCCCATACGTTTAAAATCGTTGGCTCTGCTTGTAAACATTTAGAGTGAACACAGCTCACTAAAACCATGTAGGGGTGGGGAGGTAGGGAGAGCGTTTGCAGCTTGTTTTCTAACGGCTCGAAGAGGAGAATTATATATATAGATAGATATTTGTTTGAGGTAAAAGAAATTTTATCTCTGAATTTTTTGCTTGATATTTTTGTGCACCCCCCCCCCCCCTCTCCACTCCAGAGGCGTAGCGACCCTTCCCGGCGCCCGGGGACAAACTTTTCGATTTGCACCACCCCCTTAAACTTTCGATTTGCACCCACCCCCCTCAAACTTTCAATTTGCACCCCCCTCAACCTTTCAATTTATTTTTCCAACCCATTTTGGCGCCCCCTAAGGTCGGCGCCCGGGGACATATGTCCCCCCCCCTTGTCAACTCCCACCACCTTTCCTTGCTACCCCACCCCACTGTGTGCGATAGGACTCGTTTGTGTGTTATTATCTCACAAGCTAATTGTCTTAATCGTCTTTAGCCACTACATGCCACTGTCATCAAACAGATAACGCATGTTTAAAAAAATGATTAAAAAACAAAAACACCTGTGGACAGGTACTGGTATAGGCAAGGTCAGGTCACGGATGGTTCCTGTTGACAAAAGACGACGCACTACCACACTACGCAGGTGTGTTTGGTGTGTTATGTCCCCTGCTGTGCGCCGGATCGCATTGTTGGTTTTTACTTTTGTTTGTGCTCGCTCGCCTGTCTGGCGAATGTGCTGATCAAAACATACGTCTGTATGTCTGTGACACGTGATGCTTGTAGGTGATGTGTAGCTGGGTGTTTGGCGAGAGAAATATTAAGGTAAGATCGAGTACATTTTTAAAATCTAGGCCTAAAGTTCTAATATTACCAGTGTGATGAATTATATGTGTACAAGTGTAAATTAAAGGTAAAACCAAACATAGATGTACAGGTTAAAGTTCCGATAAACAAAACAAGAATGTAATCTTTAAGATAGCAATATAGCCTTTACTATTATTGGTAACGACCGCCATTTTTGTTTATGTTTTTAGAGTATAAATAGGCCTTGTTAGCGTACATTACGTGATAGTGGGCGCCTTCGCTTGAGATGGAGGGAGGGTAGAGAAATCTGTAACATTCCTAAGTGCTGTATGCTATTTGGAGCGAATAAAATGTAAGGCGACCTTATTCACAGTCGGCTGAGCATAGGCATGCGGACTATTCCGAGCTAAATGGGGTAGAAGAAAACGTATGACATGAGATGTATAGCACATTTTTTTTAAAATCAACATTTATTAAAATCAAGAGAAGATAATCTATTGGCAGATGTGAGTTATGTACCTTGTTATAAAAGAAATGCTTTTATAAGAATAAAAGAGTTCTAAAACGTGTGTTCACTTTAAAAAGGCCTACATCAACATGTTACACAAAGTAACATTTCTTATTTTCTTCATACTATTAATATTGTATTAATATTTGTATTCTTTAATGGTCTAATGATAACATATGCACTTAAACAGTTTCATATACACTTGTTTATATTAAACATACAGAAAAATTTACGCATGTTAAAAATGAGAGGGGGACATTACTTCGCGTTTTTTTTCACTTATCGCGCCCGGGTCTGATCCCTCTTAACCGCGATATATAAGGGATGACTGTAACTATGTTTGAATATGGGGGACCACGACGGGCGGGCGCAATGTTGATAGTTCGCCCAGGGCGCCTGCCTGGGTAGCTACGCCTCTGTTATTGCCCTATTAGCTATCTAGAGATTGTTTGATTGTACTGAGGGGGAAATCAATAACGTATACCACATCCTCTTGTCATTTAAATCGCCGTGTTACGATGGGTAAGTGGGTATACATGTGGAAAAAATTGTGTTAAGGCCTTCAAGCATATTTGTTTGAACAATGTTCGTTCTATAATTTATAGTTGCTTCTCAAAGTTAAGGAAACATCCTAATTAAGATTGGAAAACAACTAATATATGGTAAATATTTAAAAAACTAAGTATAGGTCTATACTGTGTATGTAATAAATAACACGATTAGTATGTATAGGTTTTTCTAATCGATAAAGTGAGGCCATTTTAAGGGACGACAGCCAAAACATTAGAAGTAGTGCCTTATGTTTGTGTTAAACATAGCTCTTTACTTTAAAACGGTTGCAATAAAGAAACAAGTTAATAAAATGTCTAGTGACAATTTAAGCGCAATTTCCTTATGCTATCTAAAAATTGATAGACGTATAATGCTGGGGTGCGTTCAAGCAAGGAGAACGATCGGTTTGTAGGTGTTTATGTAATTTTTAAAAAAATTTTGTGACCGAACGAAAGGATATTTTTGAAAACTTTCTTCGGCAATATTGTTCTAAATTATGACAGGAATCGATTGGTAAATATTTCAAGTCGCTAAGTGGTCTGGTTGCCGAGATATGGGCCAAAAACTGCATTTTTTCGAGGTTTTTTGGCTTTTCCGGGAAATCCAGGAAGGAATTCCGGGAATTTTTTTGGCCCACAATCATTCTCGGAACTTGCTTAACATATTTGCTTTTGGAACTAGTCCTCGATATTGCTTCGTTGGCCCATAATTCTGCAACCAGACCACTTAGAGACTTGAAACATTTACCAATCGATTCCTCCCATAATTTAGAACAATATTGCCGAAGAAAGTTTTCAAAAATATCCTTTCGTTCGGTCACAAAAAATTAATTAAGGAAATTGCGCTTAAATTGTCACTAGACTTTTTATTAACTTGTTTAACAAGCGCAGTCGTTTATATTATAGATGACCCTTAACAAAGCCTTTTTCGATTACCACGAAGTTGATTAAAATATCGATCATACTAGCATCCTAACACATTCAAATTATCGGAGGTCCATTATCTGAAAACGATTTCGCCAATACATTATCTTTCAATCTTTACCCTGTGATCGTCCAAATGACACCCCACCCCACCTCACCCTCACCCCCCACACACACAAGCATGCACACTTCCTGCGATAGTGTGATCTATTTTTAGAACTGCCTGCCCCACTCACACACCAAGGGAGGGAGGGGCACGCCGACCAGCTGATGAGTCCCTAAAAAAAAACATCGTCTACTGCGCATGTCTCGGGCTAGCCGCTGCGATCAATATTGTTGGTGCTGTGACGTAGGCGAACAGCGGATTGTGGTTAGTAATGTGCGAACGTCGAATACATTTTAGCAATGTGAGTAGTGAGTATATCTAGAGGACTGTAAATAGTTTTGAGTTATGTGCAACTCCATAGGATTGTGCGTAATGTTGAGTTATGTGCAACTCCATAGGATTGTGCGTAATGCTGATTTATTTTCATGAGGATTGAGCACAATGCTGAGTAATGTGCAACTGTAGAGGACTGTGCGGAACGTTGTGCAATGTGCAACAGGACTGCGTAGTGTTTAGTAATGTGCAACTATAGAACATTGTGCGTAGTGTAGAGTAATGTGAAACTACAGAGGATTGTGCGTAGTGTTGAGAGTAATGTGCATGAGGATTGTGCGTAATTCATGTTCAACTATAGAGGAATGTGCGTAATTTTGAGCAATATGCACCTGGGCTGCGTAGTGTTAAAAAATGTGCAACTATAGAGGACTGTGCGTAGTGTTGAGTAATTTGTTAGATAAATGTGCGTAATGTTGAGAAATGTACTACTACAGAGGACTGTGCGTAATACTGACTAATGTGCAACTATAGATGATTGTGCGTTGTGTTGAGTAATGTGGAAGTACAAACGATTTTATTTGGGTTTTTTTTTTTTTTTTTTTTTTTTTTTTTTTTTTTTTTGCCTTGAGATGCTGGCTTTAGTATTTACATTTGTTTCAGTATCGGCTTGTGACTTGTGAGGACTGATACAGATTTTAAATAGTAATACTTCTTTCTTACATGGTGTTTCATTCACTGAAGATAGTTAACTAATAGATAATACAAAACGTCTCATTTCAATAATATTTCTAAACTTGAAAATTTAAGTGTGTTAAATTAAATGGAGATTCAATCTTCCGTGAAGCATTTTTTTTCTGGCGTTGAGGCCATGAGCTTATAACTGGAGCTAAAATAAATTTTTGACCAAAGGAAAATAATATCATAAAATTATAAGCAGGAAGGACGATATATAGAGAAAAATCAAAGATTCTTCCATTTCAGCTATATCAATAGCAGTCCTCGTATAGAGTATTTTTTACATATTTACAAAGGAGGGAGTGATCTCATAGAAAAAATAATACAAAATGTGTATAATAGTGCGGAATATTATTAATACTTTATATATTCACATGCGTTTTTTGAGAAATCGGAAATAGCGTAAATTACTACGTCCGATCAACGGAAACTATTCAAAATTTGATAGAAGGTGGAGAATTAGATCTTTTACTGTCATGTGAAATTACATTTATCTGTCTGAACTGTACTCAAGTTATAAGCTTTTGAAAAATTGAAAGTAGAATAAGTTCCACTTCCGGCTATCGGAAATAGCTGAAAAGCTGATACAGAACTACAAATTTGATATGATACTTGCATATGAAATTTCATCAACTTAGCTATAACGTACTCAAGTTATCGAGTTCACAGACACAGACACACATACACATACAGACGTACGGACAAGATTGCAAAACAATCTTTTTTCTGACTCAGGGAGTTGTAAAACGTCGATATTTGGAATTCATTTTAGCACGATTACAATACTTTTTCTATACTTCGTATACGAGAAAGTAAAAAAGAAGAAAAAATGTATTCTGAACAAGCTCATTAATATTAAAATTATATCTAAAAATCGTATTAAGATGCATGTTCATGCAAATACAAACTGTTTATGTAATACTGTCAAACGTTTATTGTTTATTATGGAGACAACAGATAATTCTAAAATTAATAAATGATAAATAATTTTAAAATCATTATAAAAAAATGTGCCAAAGTTAAGAACCGTTTATTACTTTATTCCACATTGAATGTATCTATATCTTAAAACGTTTTGGGAATCTATTTGAAGGTTTGTTCCCTTGATTGTTTAGAAATTTCAAATGGGAAGTAACTCGCTAATAAAAATTCAACATTTATCTTATTTTGCTTGCTACCTGTTTTCATGTCACCACCCCCCCCCCCCCCTAATCTTTTACAATTTTCTGATGCTGCTTACGTTCCTCATGGAATTAGGTGTCATCCATTTATGACGTCCACATTTTTTAAAACTTTGGACCCCCCTGCCCCCCATCCACAAAAATCCACTTTTTTTCCTTATACAAGTCCATATGCGTCCACAAAAGTCAGTTTTGTGGACGTCATAAATGGATGACCCCTTAAAGTTAATTAAATATTGATCAAACGAACTGTGCGTTTCAGATTTACCAGATACACTGAGGGTGCCGGAGAGATGTGTGAGAGATGAGACCGTCCACTCACTGCTCACCATGGTCACCAGAAAACGGTGGATGAATCTTAAAAGCTGCACACGGAACCGGTCACGTGTCTGCCTGGTCATCGTGACCGTTATCAGCGTGTATTGGGTTCTCACCGTCTTGTTTCCCAGGGTAGGTTTTTTTTAATGCGTTCTTTGATTTTAATTAGTGAAGAGAAAACAAATCCCACCATGATACAAATCCGACTATGTTATACATCAGGCGGCGCTATGCTCCGCAAGGAACGAAAAAGGTTAGATGGTGTTGATTTTGTGGATATCATGATTTCATGATTAATGTTATTAATTCAGCCACCTTAGTAAATAAGCTCACTAACAAATTATATGCGCATTTTTAAAAAAATAAAGGCAGTTTTAATTTATGCATTTTTAAATAATAATTAAACAACTATTTTACCATTTGATCATATTCCATCCATTCGCTCAATATCCAATAACATTTACATATCTAATTTTTTAGGCATATTTTCGGTGGGAGTGTGAATGTCCTTGGACATTATACCGAAGTAGTATGTTTTTTATTCTAATTTATATGAACGATTATATTCAATACCAATGCAGGGGTGGACCGGCTGTGTCCTAGAGTCCCGGAAATTTTTTAAAGAGGGCTCGCAATCCCAGGTTGAGATGTTCACTGTGTTATTTTTCTCCATAGAAGCCTGAGTTGTTCGCCTTGGTCCATTGGATAGCAAAATACAAACAATAAATAAAAAAATAAAATAAAAACTCTAATAGAACCAGTGTTTCTTTCAGACTTTTTTCTCCGGGGAAGATATTTTGATATTTAGGGGGGGGGGCACAACAATTTCCGGGGGGTGGGGCGGACACTGATAAAAGTATATGTTTTCTATATAAATTCCACTTCGTTCGGGAGGGGGGGGGGGGGAGTTAGACTTTCTTCGGACCCCCCACCCTCCCGAAGATATGCCTGGAAGAAACTGATAGGACAATTACACTATCGTTCATGGGGACCCACCGAGATTTTTTTCCTGTGGACCAGCCGGGATTTTCCCCCGGTAGACCGACGGGCCATTCCACCCCTGTACCGTTTTAATTTTTAATTACAAAAAATTTCTTTATTTCTCAACCCCAGGGGAGATTCATCAAATGGAAATCCTTGGAGCTACCACCACGTGACACGTCAGTGAAACATTTCGTGAAGGGGAGGGACGGGGAAATCTACATGTACTCTGCCTGGGGCAGCAGCTCCGGGCAGCCCGAGGGCGGGGCGGGTGCGGCTAACGACAGCTACCCCCTCGGCGACGCCGTCGAGATTGTGGTGACGACACTGGACAAATCTCGCGTGAGCTACGATTGCTGCGTGCTGTACCAGAACCTGGAGATGGTTTACGTCATATCCGCTCGAGTGTACTTCCGGTATTACGTGACGAAGATGAAACTGAAGGATAGGTTCAAGGAATACTTCGAACCGACTTTTTACGTAGCAAGACAGTTCAGCTGCCGGGCGCCTGTTTTGACGGAAGGCGTCGCGCCGAGTCGAGTGACCTTGACCTCTAAAGGTCAGTGCTCCACGGACCTCAAAGACTACCTGCCCGTGCAGTATCCCAAGAGACACCGCGGCCAGCTCGCCCTGTGCGCCAAAATCGCCCACAGCGGCGGCCTCGACCCCATCAAGGTCATCGAGTGGTTCGAGCTCCAGAAAATTTTAGGCGTGGATAAGATTTTGATCTACGACATGGGAAATCCCGCGAGCCTCAACCGCTTGTTCGAGCACTACCAGCGCCAGGGTATCCTAGACCGGCAGCCGTATGAACTTCCAGGCGAGCCGAAGGGCCGGTCGCTCCAGGAACCGTTGAAGAGGACGAGACAGTTCATCCAGGACGAGACGATGGCGGTGCTGGAGTGTCGGCAGAGAATGGCGGGGTACGACTACGTCATCAGTCATGACGTGGACGAGATGATTGTTCCCAGACAGGAAGTGACGCTGAAACAATTTTTGCAGGTTGGCGTGACATAATTTTTCCTCCGTGTTTTTTTTTCCTGTTGGACACAATATTTAATATGTTTGTGTGTTGTTTTTACTTTCTCGTATATACGTAGTATAGAGAAAGTATTGTAATCGTGCAAAAAAAAAAATCGAGATTTTTACAAATCTCGACGTTTTACACCTCACTGATACGGAAAAACATAATTTTGCAATCTTGTCCGTATGTCTGTGTGTGTGTGTGTCTGTCTGTGTGTGTGTCTGTCCGTGTGTAAACACGATAACTTGAATACCGTTACAGCTAGGTTGATGAAATTTCATATATAAGTATTTTATCAAAATCGTAGATCCGTATCAACTTTTGAGCGATTTCCGATAACCGGAAGTGGTACTTTTCCTACTTTGAATTTTTTAAAAGCCTATAACTTGAGTACTATTTCAGATAGATAAATGAAATTTCACATGTAAGTAAAAGATCTAATTCTCTACCTTCTGTTAAATTTTGAGTAATTTCCGTTGACTGGAAGTAGTAATTTACGCTACTTCCGATTTCCCAAAAAACTAATGTAAATTTTAAAAGTACTAATAATATTGCGCACTATTACGCGCTTTTTTTATTTGCGTTCACTTGGTGTGCAATTAATTTGTCTACGAGATTTTATTCTATTTTTAAAACTTTAAGTATTTAAAATGGATTAAAAATCATGTCTATAGCCCGAGTTTCCATCCCCTGTTATTTTATATAAGAATATTCGAGAAAGTTTAGGGGAGATCACTCCCGGTTTATTCTTTATTTTTACTTAAAAACGGTAGCAAAGTGTAATCAATAAAGTATTTTTCTTCCGCGTGCTGTTTCTGTAGAATAAAGTTTATCTTAGACTCTGAACTTGACCCTATCCAAGTCCATAAAATAATCATTACCCCAACCTTACGATACCAACAAACAAACAAACAAAAACTTTAAACATTACTGTAATACCTTTAAAATTCTATCATTTTTAAACAGCTACGATACTTCGACATTTGTAAACATAAACATGTCCCGTCATACCAAAATATTTCCTACTTTGTCAGTTGCTTTACTAACTTGTCAGTTTGTCACAGACTATCTCCTTTGTTTTGATTCTTAAAATGCCTACTGCTATCAGCACCTTGTTGGTAAAGTTCGGGGTCTTAACATTCATAATTTGTAAGTAAAGCTGTTATCTTGACTGCTCGGCAGTAGGCCTAGATAGAATGTTGCTCTCTACACACTGTTAAGCTTTTCCCACTAATAATAATCAATCAACTGCGTCTACTTAACCACTTTGTCTATATGTTCATATGCCCACGGTGTCCAAAGGTCCAGTGTCTATAAGTCCAGCATGTCAATCGGTCCATTCTGTTCAATGATCCACCGTGTCCACTCACAATTGTGTCTATAGGTCCTGTCTGTCCACATGTCCACTGTGTCTATATGTCAATTGTGTCCATCAGTCGACTGTGTCCATCAGTCCACTATCTCCATATTTAAACTGTGTCCATCAGTCCACTGTATCCATATTTAAACTGTGTCCATCAGTCCACTGTATCCATATATCCACTGTATCGACATCAGTAAACTTTTTCCATCAGTCAAAAGCACCTCCCAGATACACTAACACCTCCATGACAGAAGCTGTTATTGGTCCATCCCCTCCCCACCATTTTTTCCCCCGATGCGTATGAATTTAAATAAATGCAATATATTTTACACAAATGAACTCATGTTTGAATATTTTGCTCAGGGACAAACTACTGTTGTATGTAAATTTAAATAACTTAATTTTAGTTACTTCCCTTGCTTTTTTGCAAGTTTACCTAGAAATTTTATCAGAACAATTGTAACGGAAATTCCCGATAAAATTAGAGCTTTTTAAAAAAAATATATATAAATATATATACATATATATATATATATATATATATATATATATATATATATATATATATATATATATATATATATATATAGTTCTTAAAATTTCTTTTACTTCCAACAAACATTATATTTAAGAAGGCATTTTAGTCAAAGAAATCAGCCAAAATTAGTCATGATAGAAGTTACACTTTTGCCCTGATAGTAGTTATATTTTTATCCTGATAGATGTTATATTTTTGTCCTATTAGAATTAGATGTTATATGCTTGTCCTGATGTTATATTTTGTCCTGATAGTTGTTATATTTTTGCCACAATAAAAGCTGTATCTTTGACCAGATAGATGATATATTTTTCTCAAGACAGATGCTATAATTTTAATTGCCCTGTGTTTCCTTCCTTTTCTCTTTCCCCCCCCCCCCCCCTCCCCCCCCCCTGCCAGGACAAGAGGAAGCAACACCCCCAGTCCGCGGGCTTCTACTTCTTCACCCAGTTTTTCTTGACCACCTGGGAGCCGACCAACCCGGAGGAAAATCTCATGGTCAAACGGTACAGGTGAGTCAATACACAGGTAAACCACTGTACAGCTAATATATTGTATATGTAAGCTAATGTACTGTACTAATGTAATGCACCGTGCTAATAAGGCGTCTCCGTGAGAAGCACTGTACAGGTAAATTATTATAAAAGTAAAACAATGTACAGGTAAATTATACTAGTAAAACACTGTACAGGTAAGTTACTATACAAGTAAAACACTGTACAGGTAAGTTATTATACAAGTAAAACACTGTACAGGTAAGTTATTATACAAGTAAATCACTGTACAGGTAAGTTATTACACAAGTAAAACACTTAGTTTTAAGACACTGCATGGATAAGTCATTGTGTAGGTACGGTGACCCTCTGTACTAGTCATATTGCTGCACTTAGTTCAAAGACACTATAAGTCAGTAAAAGTACACCTCAAATCGAAGGCAAAACATATATTTGGGCTGAGCTAGTATGTAATATATTTTCAGACAAATAACGCACATTAGACTAGCCCAAAATAATGACTCACCCCGCCCGCATCACCACCTCAATTATTTTCTTTTAACTTATTGCGGCAGTAACAAATATATTTACTGCAAAGGAATTTAACCTCAAACTATTTAAATACAACCTACATCTTAATTTTAGTTAATGAATTTTTTCCACTCTACTTCTACTATTATTTCCCTTTAGGAAAGCCACACCACCAAGATGGGAGTGCTATAAATATGTCTATTTGCCTAGCAGAGTCTACACGTCATTGACGCACGAGTTTTTTCCCAAAAGTTATTACACTGGGTAAGTAGGACTCGCTTCAATATGGCCTCTTACAAAACGACCCAGGCTTTTAGAGCGACAATTGAAGCAACTCTCGACTATAAAGCTACCCAAAAAAGAGCTTATGACAGTGGGCTTTTCAGTTTAAAAAAATAACAAATTATCGAGTCAGTATGTCAGACAAACATCATTCGACATTATGGCTCATGACAAAATGTCTCAGAACCGAACATTCCTAATCCCAAGATGCCAAGACAATGCTACCTAACCTGTTTACCTAATATGTAATTTACCAAAGTCTTCTTGATTTTCTTTTTCTCAGAACAATACTAACCCCAGAGGAAGCAACTCTCCACCACTACCGCGCATGTCCGTTTGACACGTGGGGCACGTGCACAGTGTACGCACAAACCGATGATGTCATGAAGCGGTATGTTGACCTGGACGAACGGGTTCGCCGGGTGAGAGAGGTCACGTCCACCTAATCAGCTGACCTTTGAACTCAAGCCGCTATCGGACACTTTCCTGACTAAATACTCAATCATGTGCACTCTAGGATTGTTTACTTCAGCATTAATTGCTGTACGAGTGTGTGCTGGATGATTGTGTGCTGGATGATTGTGTGCTGGATGATTGTGTGTTGCATGATTGTGTTTTGGATGATTGTGTGTTGGATGATTGTGTACTGGATGATTGTGTACTGGATGATTGTGTGTTGGATGTTTGTGTGTTGGATGTTTTTGTGTTGGATGATTGTGTGCTGGATGATTGTGTGTTGGATGATTGTGTGCTGGATGATTGTGTGCTGGATGATTGTGTGCTGGATGATTGTATGCTGGATGATTGTGAGCTGGATGATTTCGTGCTGGATGATTGTGAGCTGGATGATTGTGTGCTAGATGATTGTGAGCTGGATGATTGTGTGCTGGATGATTGTGTGCTGGATGATTGTGTGCTGGATGATTGTGTGCTGGTTGATTGTGTGTTGGAATATTGTGCTGGATGATTGTGTGCTGGATGATTGTGTGCTGGGTGATTGTTTGTTCAATGATTGTGTGTATAGTGATTATGTACTCGATGATTGTGTGTTCGATCAGTATGTAGTCCATGATTGTGTGTTCGATGATTATGCAGTCGATGATCGTGTGCCTTATCCAAACGGTCTTGTCGAGTTATACAATTTGAAATCCGAAAAAACGGCGAGCATTGTGTCGTTGTACTTTTACAATATGTGGGATGAAATCTCATTTTTTTAAAAATGTGGTTACATGTATCAAAAATCTTCAGTGGGTTTTATTTTGTCAAGAAAATTAAACCACTGAGGATTTTAATTAACTGTACCTCAGGTATTACTTGAATCAGAAAATGCCATTTCAAATTATTTTTTCAACTTTTGAACTCCACGACTACTTGTGTATGAACTGTAAACTTGACATTTTTTAAAGATTGTTGGCATTTATTTTTTAAAATTGAGATTGTGTATTTAATGCTGAGCTGCAATGTTTAATTTATACATTGTATGTTTTGTTCAGATGTTTCAAGGAAAGTAAAATACTCGCTCAATAAATATGTTTTATTTAAAAGACTTCCATTTATGGTTTAGTTTTTGTGACAGTTATGTGTTGTTGTTTTTTTTTCAGATGAGACCGTACAAAGATTTTTTTTTTTTTTAAATGGGAAGGGTGGTGGTTTTGAAAGGACACAATGTTGCAGATATGTAACACAGAAGAGTATGAACAATTCAGAAAAAAACATTACAAAGCAACACTTTAAACATGTATGCAGGCCGGTGAGATCGTAATTGATTTCTGCATCTCATCCCGAATTTGAAATGTATTCATTAATTAAAATCATTAGTTAGGTAGTTGATAGGTACGTCACTGAGACCTGATAACCACTAATTGCGTACTAGCCAATGACCTTTGAACTCCAACAACGTGGTCTGTCCACTAAGTACATTATCTTGTTGTGGACTTTTAGTTTGACCCCTGTTGTTTCAGATGTCCGTTACCGTTTATCAAAGCTGATTAAACTTTAAAAACTTAGTTTTAAATTTTTTTAATTTAATACATTCACAAAAAGCTGGGATTTTTTTTCTTTTCTTTAATTTAACTTTAAAATAGATTTTAGCTAATAAAATGTCCATGTCGATAAACTTTATTGTATATGTTTGTCGTCAGTGAGCTATACTCTCCAGAGTTTTTCCAGGCATTTCTTCGGGTCCACCAACCCCCCCCCCCCCCCCCCCCCCCCCGAGAAAGTCTAAAAGTCACCCCCCCCCCGACCGAAATAGAATTTATTTAGAAAGTTTATATTTTTACCAGTCCTATCCCCAGAAAGTTTAGTCCGTCTCCCCCCCCCCCCCCTTCCGGAGAAAAAAAATCTGAAAGAAACTGTGAGACTATCGACTTCCAATCACCAAACTATCTTGTTGTGTAACGACCTATCTACTGTGTTGTATTAGTGATGAAGAACATACCCATAAAAACACTGAAATCGACCATTTCAATTTGTGAAATTAACAAAACAAACTCGAACCATGATCCGAAATTATTAGTGTCAATGAACAAATATACTGCATGATTTTGGGCCTAAAAAGGTCCAATTCTAAACTGTTAGCGCGAAAAATCTAATCACTTGTTTGTAACATAAAAATGTCTAAATTCTAATTTTTAGAAAAACAAAAAAAAAAGAATTTTTTCTTTCCGTGATGTCTTCTTCTTCATCGAACTTAAATAAGAAAGGTGATTTTTCTCCAACATTATAAAGCATTAAGCGTCGTTGTTTTAAAAGGATCATCCATAAATGACGTCACGCTTTTTTTGACGATTTTTACCTCCCCACCCCTCCCCTCCGTCACACGTCGTCACAAAAAGCCAGACCCCCCCCCTAAAATGACGTTACACCTCAACCTACAACACCCCTCAAAATTGCAGTTGAATTTTTTTTAAACATCGATATTTTTCCAAAATCTTGTCTAAACTATTACAATTTATTAAAACAGTTATCTAAAACGCGAAATAACGTCTAAAACTCGTTTTCTAACATTGCTTTTTTATAATGCAAAAATGTGACTTCGCAACATCTGACCCCCCCCCCCCCTCCCCCTCATCACACATCGTCACAAAATTACGCCCCCCCCCCCTCCCCCTTACGAGTGTGACGTCATTTATGGATGACCCCTAAGCGCAATTTCTGGCGGGTTGACTTCGATTTGAGCCAGATTTGTTTTTCTCTTCTAGACCTGCCTTAATCAATCATGAACAATCTGCATGGCTGAAGTTGTTTGATTTTGGAACTTTCTCTCCTAGATGCGTTGCTATCCCTAGCTTACGAACTATATCTACCGTAGTGTTCGAATTCTGGACATTTAGCAAGCACACGCTCGCTCTACTACCCAACCACGTTTAAAAATGTCCGAAACGTATCACATTGTAATATTCATGTCTATCAGCGTAAACCTTTTTTTTAATTTCAAAAATGTTTATGGTGTTCTGAAAATTAAAAAAGTATCAACATATTTTCAATTGAATAATGTATGAAACGAAGATAGGATCATATGATAGTAAATTAACCATTTAATAGACGGTGTTTACGTCAAATTCGATTGAATAATATTTATCAGAGGTGTAACCCAAGTGGCTGTACACGCAGGATAGACCCCCCACCACCCCCATAATTCGAATTAGACTTCCGCCTCTACATTTAGATTGATAACAGTGACTACTTCTCAATATTCCTAGGCAAACAAACATTGAAAAGATAAAGAATTGACGTCCTCATTTCTATCCGCCGGGTTTTGAACGGTTTAGGAATCTAATCGGCAGGCAGTGTACGTAAGTGTCCGCCACTAACCTGCTGTGGACGTGTATCTGAGTGGACAGATACGGCGAGGGTCATCTTGAGATCTGGGAGATTCAGGCGTGGGACTGTTTGACAGGTAAGGTGTAGTTTTATATCTTACAGGTGGATGAATTGTGTGTGTAGTAGATGTGCCGTTTTTTTACAAACTAATTTTACTACTATGATTATCCCTAACAGTTACAAAAATTAGCGATTCAAAATGCTCACAATTTACAATATATGTTTGTATCATTTTATTATTATTATTTAAGCTTTACCCCTATATATATATATATATATATATATATATATATATATATATATATATATATATATATATATATATATATATATATATATATATATATATATATACACAGGATCGCTAAAAAATTAAATTGGGTTTGATGTTTCGAATGCACTTGAGAATCCCTGTTCTGACTTCCGCTCTATAAAACCCGATAAGTCTACACAATGTTTTTTTCGGCAGACATCACGAAGAGTATAATTTGCACTTTTCTATATTAATATATCCAAATGTTAGAGGCAAAAAACGCTAAGTAAATAGGTGAATGCTGTGTTCTATTATACCAGTGAATTATAAAATAAAACGTGCGCACGGAGAAATGTATGTAAAAAACTCTGAAAAGAAATAGTATGTACAAATCAATTAAGTACATGTGGATGTTGTGGCTGTGTTGTATGCTTCCTGGATCTGGTACTGCTATATTTAGAATGTAGCTTTGATACAAGCAAGAACGGGATTTTAGATTGGATATACAGTATATACACAAGGGTTCGGGTTTAAGTTAGTATTTAGGGTTGGTTATATTGTAGACTAATGGTTTATATTAACTTATTTATTTGATGGTGCTGATTATAACACACATAAAGAAAAAATGTAATGTAAGGGATTATGCAATACGAAAATATAACATTTATTTGTAACCACCGTACCATTTATAATGTTGTACAAAATTTCCTTAGACCGCCAATTCTGGTTTTATATAGTGATTCTAGGCCTCCATCCCGTCATACCACGACACAGGCTACTACCGTAAAACTTGTGATTTTAAACAAGAACGTCATGGAAATTACTACGGTAAAACTTGTGATTTTAAACAAGAACGTCATGGAAATTAGTACCGTAAAACTTGTGATTTTAAACAAGAACGTCATGGAAATTACTACCGTAAAACTTGTGATTTTAAACAAAAACATCATGTAAATTACATCTTGATTAGAAAAATAAACCGGGAGTGATCTCCCCTAAACTTTCTCGAATATTCTTATATAAAATAACAGGGGATGGGAACTCGGGCTATTGGGCTTGTAAGTTGTTAAAGTAGCTTACCAAGTTCTCGCTCCGGTAGTTGCCAGCTGGCGTTTTTTTGTTTTTTCAAACCAAATGTGAATATTTTTTTATTTTTTTTTTTAAGTTATGAAATCTACTTTCGTTTTTGGAATAAAAAAAACTCCGACAATAAGTTGTTTTAAGTAAATTAAGTTTAAAATAACACACACACGCACACAAATATATTATATTTTATATAGATCTAGATAGATCTAGAATACAACCTGTATAATAATAATACATCTATAATCTATATAAAATATGATATTTATAGGCCTAAAAGATTTCAATCGTAAATTTGAAATCAAGCCTAATTTAATTAATAAATATATATAGCCAAGATCTAGAGTCTAGATTTCTAGATCTAGAATTCTATATCTAGATCTATGACTTAAAAAAAAACCCTCTTGAAAATTCCGACTTAGACAGTAACATACGACACACAGGATTTATTTTTAATTTATAGACTCAAGAGTAGATCTAGTTTCTTTTATTTTACAGTGTAGTTGAGTGGAATTAATTACTAAATTACTAAATAGGCTATTTACTTTAAGACAGGTAGACTAGAATATGTTCAATATCAATTTATATATAGAATCTAGATTATTCTAGATCTAGCGAAGTTTAGTGTAGTCTTGTTGTAGAACTTAAGAACTAAATCTAGAGTGTAGGCAACTGTAGTAATTTAGATCTAGAATCTAGTACTGTGTGACGTCATTTTAGGGGTTGGGGGTCTGGCTTTTTGTGACGATGTGTAGGGGAGGGGGGGGGGGGGTAAAAATCGTCAAAAAAATGCGTGACGTCATTTATAGATGACCCCCCATGGAGAAGATCCACACAGAAACAGTTTAAGGAAATGGGCCTAACATTCAAACAGGTAGAGGTACCAACATGATTTTAGAGATTATGTAGATATTCATATATATATATAGGGGGAGGGGTAGAGAGAGAGAGAGGGTTCATCTGCAAATTGCATCACACATTTTATGATGATTTTTACCTCCCCCTCATAAAGGAGGGCAGTAAAAAGAAGAATGTATGATAGCTGGGTAATCCTAATTTATATAATCAGATTATTGTGGTAAATAAAAGTCAACATATCTAGCCTAACAAAATGCCATGAATTTAAAATATATATTATGACTTAGAGAAAGTTTGGTGAAATGGAAATATCTGCAAATTTGATTTATTGATGATGTGTAACTTGTTTATATTATTCCTTTGGAGTTGATATTAATAAAAAGTTAATGACATTATAGAGTTTTATCCAATTGATGTTTCTAAAGCCTTGCATGAACTTAATTTAAATATATTTAGCTGCCCAGGCAAAGAACCCAATGAATTTTCCAGAATTGGCTTGTCGTTTGACCGATGGTAACAAAGAGAATCACCCAGGATCTCCGCTGATAAGAAAATCTGAAGACATACCTTATTCTTCTATATCTAAATGTGATTTGTCTAATGAAAATATTTATTCAGTGACAATTGCTAAAGATATTTTACCATTATTTCAAACATCATCTTCTGAAATGTTTTCTATCTCTAAACCTTCCACAATTTCTTCAAGTTTCAAGAGATATTTTAACATCATTGCCTACTTCCCACAGTTCTTATGTTCAAAATTTGCAATTTTCTGAGAAACAAAGTAATAATAAATTTGTACCCAGTGTTTTAGTTTCAGCTCCATTAAAATTTAATAAACCAATCAATTTCAAAATTAAATGTTTCTTATCCCATATGAAAGTAGTCTGTTTTATTTAAGAAAAATCACCTTTAAAAAAATTTAATGTTTGAATGTCAATAAATTGTTGACATGGACTGGTTTGCGGGTAAGCTTTTATACTTAGTGTACAATAAAGATTCAGTTTTGATGTCAATATAGTTGCTTCTGAAAGAATTAAACTATAAACAATAGCATTTATATTAATATCTCAATGGCAGTTCAGTATACTTTCATCATTGTTTTCAAATAACAAAACAGAACTACAGTTTTAAAATTGAAAACAAAAAATGAAAAGAATTTCATAAATGGATAATTTTTTAATTACTTAAAACAGAAGATGCATCAATACAGCATTACAATGTATATGATTAATATTTCTTTTCATGGACAATCATCATTTAAATTCTTCATTAAAAGTTAAATTCAGCTTCCTTGTGTCTAAAAATCCACATCCATGCTGTTCCATTTACCTAGAAATTAAATAAATAATATTTTTAACAACTTTCTGTAATATGAAAAAATTAATCATTGACTAAAACAGACAGCCAATATAGCAGTTGAATTAAAATTCACCTGTTTCTGTGACATTTGCATGTAAAATTAGAGTGTTCAGAGGTATATACCCAGCCACCTTTAATTTCCCTATCTTGAGCCAGGTACTCATGAGAGCTGGTACTCATGAGACTTAGGACATCATACCAGGACTAAAACCAGGGATCTGAACTCTTATCTTTTTTAGGATAGAAATGTGAAAGCTACTGTCTGACAGTCCCACTATCAAGCCATACATATTAATACTTACAGTATATAATCTTAGTAGCAACATATTCTTTAAGAATTAGAACACTGAATCGATTTCAAACTTGGGCTTAAGCTGAAAAATGGCTTATTATAAAAAAAAAAAATTCAGCTCACCTTTAGTTCAAGATCAGCACCAATAGCCACAGTAAAGTGTGAGAAAATTGCTTGCCAAGTACCTAGGGAATTTAAATATAATAAATTATTAAGTTTATCCATATATTATATTAAAATAATTATTTAACTAATATGAGATATTATATATATATATATATATATATATATATATATATATATATATATATATATATATATATATATATATATATATATATATATATATATATATATATATATATATATATATATATATATATATATATATATATATATATTATATTTATAAAAGGTTTAATTTATTGTAAAGGTTCAGTTTTCTATCTACTTAGCTTGTCTTAAAAACTAAAATATCTGGTTTACAGTTAACCATATCTTAACTATTACAAAACTATTAGTTTCATTTTCATTACTTGTAACTAAAAATTGTAGTCAATAGATCTAAAACTTAATTCTATTAACAGCTAACTGTAACCATACTGACTCTGACCAATTTATTAATTTTTGTACCCTGTAATTCATTAATAATTAGTATTAATTAGGCTTATACTAAAAGGCCGAAAGTTATCAATTGTAGATTTTATAGTCCCTGGTCTAGACTAACAAGACTAGCCTACAAGTATCTATTATTCAGTGGTCATGTTTAAATTGATAATTGCGTAAATTCTAGATTTAGTGAGGTCGTAGGCTGAGACTGGAAGTCATCTTCATTTTCCTGTTGTTTTAGTTTTTACCGTCATCCTTTTCTTAATATTTTTAATATTTTATCTAGATCACTAAAATACTAGATCTAGAATCTAGATCTAATATATTCTAATTCATGAACTTATACTCTTAGAACTAGATTAAAGCAATGTAGATCTTAGTTGGTAGATTCTAGAATCTAGATCTAGGTCTAGGTCTGGGAATCTTAAGTCTCGTAGCAAAGACTGAGTAGAGTCAGAGTAATGTCCCCTAGCCTTGGACAAACTATCAACAAAAGAAATAAAATCAATATACTTACCGCCACAAAACGTTTATATTCAAAAATGCATACACATGTGTTTGTTCCCATCCATATGAACAAAACAGCGTTGAAAGTTTTTACAGTTGTTGCATTTCTGGAACGTTTGATGATTTTGAAATCTTGAAGCGGGACCTACTAACAAATAGCCGCCATGTTTTTTGTTATCAATAGGAAACCCCGTTCACAACAATTGATTTAGTTCGAAAACTTTTATCTCTCCCTGGCTAACCAGACACGAATTAACGCGAGAAAGAACGATAAACTTACAAGTTCTATAGACATGATTTTTAATCCATTTTAAATACTTAAAGTTTTAAAAATAGAATAAAATCTCGTAGACAAATTAATTGCACACCAAGTGAACGCCAAATAAAAAAGCGCATAATAGTGCGCAATATTATTAGTACTTTTAAAATTTACATTAGTTTTTTGAGAAATCGGAAGTAGCGTAAATTACTACTTCCAGTCAACGGAAATTACTCAAAATTTTACAGAAGGTAGAGAATTAGATCTTTTACTTACATGTGAAATTTCATTTAAAAATCTGAAATAGTACTCAAGTTATAGGCTTTTGAAAAATTCAAAGTAGGAAAAGTACCACTTCCGGTTATCGGAAATCGCTCAAAAGTTGATACGGATCTACGATTTTGATTAAATACTTATATATGAAATTTCATCAACCTAGCTGTAACGGTACTCAAGTTATCGTGTTTACACACGGACACACAGACACACAGACACACACACACACACACAGACATACGGACAAGATTGCAAAATTATGTTTTTCCGTATCAGTGAGGTGTAAAACGTCGAGATCTGTAAAAATCTCGATTTTTTTTTTGCACGATTACAATACTTTCTCTATACTTCGTATATACGAGAAAGTAAAAATACGTATTACCACTTTAGTCAACCAAAGCGTAAAGATTAATTTTGTATTTAAAAAAAAATAACAAACTATAGACCAGCTGTTACAATCTAGCCTTACTATCTCTATAAAACAGCATAAAATCAATGAGGGAAAAGATAATGTAAATAACATTACTCCACAATAGGACCCAATCACATAAAGCACAGTACAATAAAATGATAAACTACCAGCACACTCCTTCGTGTTTTTTGGCTAACGATCAATAAGACGAGTGGGACAAATAACTTTGTACTGACAAGTTTAAAAACGTTAACTTTTTAAGTAGCCTGAATTGATTCTAGAACCAGAGTGGTTGCTAAAAATGTGGGCCTTGTACTTCAAGTTTCCCAAGGAAAAAGTGTTTCCAATTGTTAAATCTTATCTAACAGCGAAATCGATTGACTAGCGTATGTCACATGTTGTGTAACTACCTATTTTATTGCTTATATATATGGCTATGAATCAACCATTCAATACAACTCGAATCTTCAAACAAAAACAAATTGTATGACCTAGTCGACAAAAGGTAATCATGAAATTTTTCCCGTTCCGTAAGGGATTCGTTCCGCAAATGATGGAGGTACGGAAGAACGGTGCACGTGTATGGAGGTGTCGGATACAACCACATAAGCTTCTCACGGCTGTCTTGTGTGTGTTGGTGTGTGGTGGTATGGTGTGGAGGTTTTACGTTAAGGTAAGGGTTAGTATGTTTACTGTATGTGTATGGTGTGGAGGTTTTACGTTAAGGTAAGGGTTAGTTCGTTTACTGTATGTGTATGGTGTGGAGGTTTTACGTTCAGGTAAGGGTTAGTACGTTTACTGCATGTGTATGGTGTGGAGATTTTACGTTAAGGTAAGGGTTAGTATTCGTATGGTTATTATTATGCGTTTACGCAAATTTACTGTTATAATAATAAACTTCAAAATACAGTTTACCATTACGGTAAGTGTTAAAAACATTTGACAGCTAAGCTAAGTATTAAGCTTACATTCACAAAGAAAGTAAAAATATGTTTGTTCCTTTCTATAAAGTGAAATAAACCGGGAGTGATCTCCCCTAAACTTTCTCGAATATTCTTATATAAAATAACAGGGGATGGAAACTCGGGCTATAGACATGATTTTTAATCCATTTTAAATACTTAAAGTTTTAAAAATAGAATAAAATCTCGTAGACAAATTAATTGCACACCAAGTGAACGCAAATAAAAAAAGCGCATAATAGTGCGCAATATTATTAGTACTTTTAAAATTTACATTAGTTTTTTGAGAAATCGGAAGTAGCGTAAATTACTACTTCCAGTCAACGGAAATTACTCAAAATTTAACAGAAGGTAGTGAATTAGATCTTTTACTTAGATGTGAAATTTCATTTATCTATCTGAAATAGTACTCAAGTTATAGGCTTTTAAAAAATTCAAAGTAGGAAAAGTACCACTTCCGGTTATCGGAAATCGCTCAAAAGTTGATACGGATCTACGATTTTGATAAAATACTTATATATGAAATTTCATCAACCTAGCTGTAACGGTACTCAAGTTATCGTGTTTACACACGGACAGACACACACACAGACACACACACACACAGACATACGGACAAGATTGCAAAATTATGTTTTTCCGTATCAGTGAGGTGTAAAACGTCGAGATTTGTAAAAATCTCGATTTTTTTTTTTTTGCACGATTACAATACTTTCTCTATACTACGTATATACGAGAAAGTAAAAAGATCGTGAACATATTTTTTTTTTAAATTTAAATATATTTTCTCTACCCCATTCAGGAATCGGAGCTGAACTCAAAGAAAGTAAAAGTCGCACCACCCCAAGTGTTGAAATCAAACACCAAGTACTTCAAACAGGACACGAATGGAAACATCTTCATCTACTCCGCCATCTCCAACATCCACCACCCCAAGAACGAACATCTCGATTCTCAGAATAACCCCGTCTACGAAGTCGAAATCGTCTTGACGGCTTTTGACGTAACCAAGGCCAATTACGTCTGCTGTATTATTTCCGGGACTTCCGGTTCTCAAGTTCACGTCACACCGGCTAAGTACTACTTCCATAAAGATATTTTAAAACCTAAACCTAACGTAAACCTAAACACGTTAAGACAGTACAGTTGCATCTACAACAAAACCACAACCAACGACATGCCCAGCTACGCGACGTTATCAGCAACGACGTGCCCCGCTGATACGACGCAGTACTTCGCTGTACGCTACCCGACCAGAAAACCCGGACACGTCGCTCTCTGCGCGAAAATCCTTCACGGAAACACCCTCGACCCGGAGAAGATTATCGAGTGGGTGGAGATGCAAAAAATTCTCGGCGTCGATAAAATTTTAGTATACAATTTAGGAATCCCAGACCATATATTCCGCGTTTTCCGATTCTACCAGTTCGAAGGGATTATCGAAATCCAGCCGTACGAACTTCCTGGCGAGCCTGAAGGCAGAAATCTGAGCGAGGCGTTCAAACGGACGCCACAGTTCCTACACGACGAGACGCTGGCGGTGGTCGAGTGTCGTCTGCGGATGGCGGGGTACGATTACATCATCAGCCATGACCTTGATGAGTTGATTATACCGCGAGAGAATATTTCCATCAAACAGTTTTTACAGGTATGCCAAAGTGGGTAGTTTGTTAATGGTGTTCTGTAGTTTAGTGATTGTCTACTTTAGTTGTATTTGTAAATAACGCTGTTGTATCTTTTAGACATCAGAATCTATAGTTGCTTAAACATTTTGTGATCTATTAGAATACTTTTAAATTAATAAAAAAATTCTAAAAGGAATAAAAATGTTTACATGATGTGACATTTCTAAAAGTGCTTCGTAACGCATAGCTTAAAACTGACCTTTTAGAAAATAAATATATAGCCATATTTGTATGGGACTACGGTTTTTTTTTAACTTAATTAAATTAACTGCAGTAAATTTTGACTTGATGCGCTTTAGTATACAATTTAGGAAAATTCCGTGTCACATATTACGTGTTATGTCAATCAACCAAAACATTTTATTAACAAATATCTGAATAACATCCCTGTTTTTGTCTATGTGTAAGAATGCGTAAAGGCGTAGCGACCAATTGCGGCGCCTCGGGCGACTATCAATTTTGCCCCCCCCCCTCTGTTTATATGTAGTTATTGAAATAGCGAAAAGTAATTTTACCATTCACTTTCCCTTAACGGTTATTGTAGTGTCATAGTGTTAAATAAGCCAGTAAAGCCAAGTTATTTGGCTAAATAGGCCTTTAGTTTTTTCTACCCCGTTTGGTCGTGGCCGGGGGCGGCCACCCCACCCATCCTTCCCTAGTTACGCCTCTTAGACGGCTGGGATTATATAAAGCCCCCAATGATTCTGGTTTAAATAGTTTAGGAAGATTTTCCAGGGTTAGCAAGTTATTCTAGTCTTTGGAACATGTGGCAAATTTAATGTGTGTGCGCTGAGGTTTATAAATATTGTGGACAAATCATTCGCTAAATTGTGTCTTTTTTATGGACCAATCGTAGAACTGTATTGTTGCGTGTATGGGGGGGGGGGGAGTGTCCAGTGAATCACATAGCTCACGGTAGCATGTGTTAAAGATAATAATTATAAGGTATTATCCCAAGTAGTAACCATATGTTGTGAACACACGGACACGCCTTTCGGGCTATTCGATGGGGGCACAACATATAAGACAAACAACCACAAACGGGTTACAAAACAAGACTGAATGAAACAAAGACTCGTTGAAAACTAAAAGATTTTAATAGTATCTACACTATCTACACATAGCAGTCTAGCCTAAACACAAAATACACAAGCTAGTAAAACTATAATACAGTGGCTAAAAACTAGTATAAACCTAACCTGTACTAACCTTGAAGATCTGGACAAAACTGAGGCCATCACACACGTTTTCATACACCTTATATAGCCTTTCATAAACTGGTACAAACCGGACTATTACAACTCACACAGCACGAGAACTGAACAAGGACGAACGGGATAGGGTACCAAGTAACAGCAACATTCACCCCCACTCATCCCCCTTCACTCGTTCACTACACCATAGTACAAAAATTGTAGGTTGGGCCGATGTGTAACTCTAATATGACTGAGGTATTAACCGAATACAATAACTCATTATTTTCGAATATACTTTTACATTTCAGTATTTTCAAACAAATTTCAACTGCGCCACCCTATAACCCCCCCCCCCCCCTCCAAAAAAAACTTAGTGCCTGGCTCAACCACAACCCTCTTGTTTTGTATTTTGAGTCAGGAACCCACAGTGTTATTTTCTATCGCTTATCAGTTTAGCACAACGTTTTTAACCGTTCCTTTAAATCATTTTTTTTTCTTTATTAAAACAAGTAGGCCTACATACACATGCGAGCGATGAACTGATGTAGTGGTTAAAATATTTTTTGTTTTTCTTAAATAATAAGTGGATTTCGAATGAAATGTAGACTAACATCAAAGAACTCTGAAGTTAACAATTTATCTAACTTATGCCGCTAAAAGTTTACTCCTCTTTTTAACGTCAAATTCAAGTTTTATATTTTGTGCAGTATAAAATTTACATTAAAGAAAAATCATAAAACATTTTAAGTTTCTTTTTCCTAATATTATAGCATAAGCAATCATTAATGTTCTTTTTTATTTATTTTATTCTATTATTTCTCTAACCTATATTAACTTTTTGAAATATTACAGTTGTATCCCTTGTTGATTTATTATTATCAAAATGGGGAATAACTACGTTAATTTATTATTTCAATAAAATATCATTTTATCAATCCTGCAATTTGTCAAGAAGTACTAAACAATGATATAATAAATTTATATATTGATAAATATTGATCATCGGATATTACAATTGCACATTTTAATATTTACTTTGTGTATAATTTAAATTGTAAACTTTTGTTGAAGTCCATGCCTCAGGAATTGAGGCACGCATCCTACTTTGGATAGCATTGACCAAAAGTATTCTCAAAGTAAAGCAACGAGAGATCCATTTCTTGAAATGTGTAATGACCAAGCGACAAGCACGAAACTCAAACGGAATCATCTTGCTAATATTTTTTGTTATCTACGTATTTTGAAAGCCGAAATCAATAGGACAAAATGAAAAATATAAGTAAACAAAGCGTCAAATGTTGTTTAAAAGAGTGTAAAAGATGTTTAAAAGATGTAAAAATGTACCAGGGGAAGGGGATGATACAAACATGGAAAAATATAGTAGAAGAGATATCAAAAAGAGCGTACAATGTTGTTAAAATAATAGCAAATGATGGTAACATAATTTTGAAAGTTGGTAAAATACTAAAAAGTTTGTTACGTAGAAGATACGATTGTAAAAGATAGTTTTGAAAGTTGAAATACAATAAATAGATTGATACATGTTCATAACGTGTAAAAGAAGCTTATTAACAGATTTTTAAAAAAATTAATTATAAAAAATGGTAGTATGGTTGTAAAACATGAGGAAAAAGGTATGAAACTATTTTAAATAGTGGGAGAAAATTAAGATGGGGTAAACATGGATAAACTGATTAGTCAAAAGATGTTAACAGCTTAGTATGTACCACAGCAGCATCAAATGCAAAACGATGTTAATACAACAGTGGTTATCCCCCCCCCTGGACTAAAGTAAACTGGTATAGATAAAGCGATGTTAAAACTTATGTATGTCGTCCCCCCCCCACCCCACCCTCCACCAGCACCAAACGGCCAAGCACCCAGACGCCGCCTCATTTTTCTTCCACACGGAGTTTTTCATCACCACCTGGGAGCCAACTAACCCAGAGGAGGATCTCATGATCAAACGTTACAGGTGAGGTAGGGACTAGACACGGAGTTTTTCATCACCACCTGGGAGCCAACTAACCCAGAGGAGGATCTCATGATCAAACGTTACAGGTGAGGTAGGGACTAGACACGGAGTTTTTCATCACCACCTGGGAGCCAACTAACCCAGAGGAGGATCTCATGATCAAACGTTACAGGTGAGGTAGGGACTAGACACGGAGTTTTTCATCACAACCTGGGAGCCAACTAACCCAGAGGAGGATCTCATGATCAAACGTTACAGGTGAGGTAGGGACTAGACACGGAGTTTTTCATCACGACCTGGGAGCCAACTAACCCAGAGGAGGATCTCATGATCAAACGTTACAGGTGAGGTAGGGACTAGACACGGAGTTTTTCATCACGACCTGGGAGCCAACTAACCCAGAGGAGGATCTCATGATCAAACGTTACAGGTGAGGTAGGGACTAGACACGGAGTTTTTCATCACGACCTGGGAGCCAACTAACCCAGAGGAGGATCTCATGATCAAACGTTACAGGTGAGGTAGGGACTAGACACGGAGTTTTTCATCACGACCTGGGAGCCAACTAACCCAGAGGAGGATCTTATGATCAAACGTTACAGGTGAGGTAGGGACTAGACACGGAGTTTTTCATCACGACCTGGGAGCCAACTAACCCAGAGGAGGATCTCATGATCAAACGTTACAGGTGAGGTAGGGACTAGACACGGAGTTTTTCATCACAACCTGGGAGCCAACTAACCCCGAGGAGGATCTTATGATCAAACGTTACAGGTGAGGTATGGACTAGACAGGTGAGGTATAGACTAGACAGGTGATGTATGGACTAGACATGTGAGGTGTAGACAGGTGAGGTGTGGACTAGACAGGTGAGGTATGGACTAGACAGGTGAGGTGTGGACTAGACAGGTGAGGTGTGGACTAGACAGGTGAGGTATGGACTGTCAGGTGAGGTGTGGACTAGACAGGTGAGGTGTAGACAGGTGAGGTGTGGACTAGACAGGTGAGGTGTGGACAAGGCAGGTGAGGTGTGGACAAGGCAGGTGAGGTGTGGACTAGACAGGTGAGGTGTGGACTAGACAGGTGAGGTGTGGACTAGACAGGTGAGGTGTGGACTAGACAGGTGAGGTGTAGACAGGTGAGGTGTGAACTAGACAGGTGAGGTGTGTACAAGGCACGTGAGGTGTGGACTAGACAGGTGAGGTGTGGACTAGACAGGCGAGGTGTGGACTAGACAGGTGAGGTGTGGACTAGACAGGTGAGGTGTAGACAGGTGAGGTGTGGACTAGACAGGTGAGGTGTGGACTAGACAGGTGAGGTGTAGACTAGACAGGTGATGTGTAGACTAGACAGGTTAGGTGTAGACTAGACAGGTGAGGTGTGGACTAGACATGTGTGGTGTGGACTAGACAGATGAGTTGTAGACAAGACATGTGAGGTGTACACTAGACAGGTGAATTGTAAATTAGACATGTGAGTTGTAGACTAGACAGGTGTGGTTTCGACTAGACAGTTAAGTCATAGACTAGTCAGGTTAAGCGTAGGGTTATCACTAGACAGATAGGTTTACGAATGACATTTTAAATATGATTACACAATACAGTGACAGTATTTTTTTTCCAATTCGGTAATATATTTAGTAATCCGGGTGGCACCAGTTATACCAACATTATTTAAACGTGTTGACTTCAACTAGGAATTCCCCTAAACATCAACAGCCAACAGCCTTTATCAGTTACTAATTTGACATGGCTTTCACCGCTTTAATAAAGCTTCGATAAGAAAATTTAAAAATAAATAAAACGTTATCGGTACCGGCTCAGGTATGCAATACAGTATTCACTGGAACTGCTATCAGCTTATACATAGTCATGTGGTCTCATACTGAAATATTTACAATATCCGCTCGAACCACTTTTAACATACAGACCCTACTTTAAATGTCACTCAAAAGTCGTGTAGGAAATTGGGAAAATGATTTCCGCCCCCGCCCCTACTTGAACAGAAAGTCAACACTCAGGCTTAATTTAAGTTAAGATAACTTTTGATAACCAATTTCATTTATACTTTTTTTAAAGCGACTTTCTTATACTTTTTTAAAGTAAAAAAAACTGTAACAATACCAAATGGTTACAAGTTGAATTAAATCAAATGTTTACCTGTTGTATTATTCAAAGAAATATTTATCTATAATCTTCAAACAAATAGCTACCCGAAGAATTAAAGATTTACCTGTAATATCCAAACAATAATAAACCTGCAGTACCCAAACAATAATTAACCTGTAGTACCCAAAAATTTACCCGTGGTACCCAAACAGTAATTTGCCCGTGGTACCCAAACAATAATTTACCTGTAGTACCTAACAATAATTTACCTGTAATACCCAAACAATAATTAACCTGTAATACCCAAACAATAATTAACCTGTAATACCCAAACAATAATTAACCTGTAGTACCCAAACAATAATTAACCGGTAGTACCCAAACAATAATTAACCTGTAGTACCCAAACAATAATATACCTGTAGTACCCAAACAATAATTAACCTGTAGTACCCAAACAATAATTAACCTGTAGTAGCCAAACAATAATTAACCTGTAGTACCCAAACAATAATTAACCTATAGTACCCAACGAATAATTAACCTGCAGTACCCAAACAATAATTTACCTGTAGTACCCAAACAATAATTTACCTGTAAAATTTCTCAGGAAAACAACGGTGCCCAGGTGGGAGTGTTACAAGTACGTATATCTGTCGAACCGTGTCGTCACGTCTGTCACACATGCTGTGTACGTCATACCTCCATACAAAAAGTAAGTTTTGCCATTTCATCAAAAAGTAAGTTTTGCCATTTCATCAAAAAGTAAGTTTTGCCATTTCATCAAAAAGTAAGTCCTACCATTTCATCAAAAAGTAAGTTTTGCCATTTCATCAAAAAGTAAGTTTTGCCATTTCATCAAAAAGTAAGTTTTACCTTTTCATCAAAAAGTAAGTCCTACCATTTCATCAAAAAGTAAGTTTTACCATTTCATCAAAAAGTAAGTCCTACCATTTTATCAAAAAGTATGTCCTACCATTTTATCAAAAAGTATGTCCTACCATTTTATTAAAAAGTAAGTCCTACCATTTTATTAAAAAGTAAGTCCTACCATTGACAGCAAGTTTTGCCATTTAATCAACGTTTAGTGGGAGGAGGGTGGAGCTTAATTTCCCACTATTGTAATTTTATACGTCCGAGTTATCACACAGACAGAAGTCTTTTGGAAATAATCAATTTCCTGATACGTAGAGGATTTTAGTCATTGTTTTTTCATTAAATTATGTAACGTTCCAGGCACATTATTTATGAGTTTACACATAAACACACGCACACAACACCCACACACTTAGAGTCGCCCTCCTCTACTCCGCCTACACCATCAAGCCTCCATACTCCATGTCTCCCCCACAGTGTGCGGGTCCCCCCAGGCGATGCCGTCCTACACCACTACCGACAGTGCCCCGAGGACACATGGAAGACCTGCACCGTCCCGTCCACGGTGGATGACGTCATGACCAGGTACCCCGGGGTAGACGAGAGAGTGCGGGCAGTCAGGGTCGACACCAAGACAGAGCCACGGTGGAAAGTGGCACCCAAGGGTTTAAAGATTTAAAGGGTTAATGATAAGGGTACTAAAGATTTGATGAATCCTGACGATTTTAGTGGGCGATGATTTGTGGGTTTAATGAAAGTGGTACCCAAGAGTTAAAACCTTCTGGATATTTAAAAGGGTTAATTATAAGAGTATTAAAGATTTGTGGGTTAATGAAAGTGGTACCAAAGAGTTAAAACATCCTGGAGATTTAAAAGGGTTAATGATAAGGGTATTAAAGATGTGTGGGTTAATGAAAGTGGTACCCAAGGGTTAAAACATTATGTAGATTTAAAGGGTTAATGATAAGGGTATTAGAGATGTGTGGGTTAATGAAAAAGGCACCGAAGAGTTAAAACCTCCTGGAGATTTAAAAGGGTTAATGCTAAGGGTATTAAAAAGTTGACAAATGCTAACATTTAAGTGGTCGATGATTTGTGGGTTAATGAAAAAGACACCGAAGACACTGAAGATTTAAAAGGGTTAACGATAAGGGTATTAAAAAGTTAGTGGGCGATAATTCGTGAGTTAATAAAAAAATGCACCAAAGAGTTAACAAATCCTGTAGATTTAAAAACGGCGGGGGGTTTGATGGATAAATGGTAAGGGTAATGAAGAGTAAATGAATCCTGAAGATACTAATGCCGAATGTATTAGAAGGCGGGGGTTTGTTGGGTAGATTAGATAAATATTGGCACACAAAGTGTTCAGATAAAAATAGTTTTATCCTGTATTATTAAAATATTCATTGCGCTGTATGAGATGTTATATCATTGTGTGAATGTATTTTGTAGCAATAAGTTTCGTTCATGTGTGCTAGGATGTGTAACACCAGAGGCGTAGCGAGAGGGGGGGGGGGCGGGGGTGCGGACCGCACCGGGTGACACCATTTAGGGGGGTGACACCAAGGCAAAAAATAGCAAAATATATAAAGATAAACTTGAGGGGGGGGGGGGGGTGCAAATCGAAAGTTTGAGGGGGGGGGGGGGGGGGGTTGTGCAAATCGAAAGTTTGAGGAGGGGTGCAAATCGAAAATTTGTCCCCGGGAAGGGTCGCTACGCCTTTGGGGGGAGACACCATTAAGTGCCGCACCGGGTGACACCCGACCTCGCTACGCCACTGTGTAACACAATAATGCATGCACGATATAAACAATAAAATTATTTATTACAAGGTTACTGTTTAACACTCAATGCTTTGTAAATGTGTACACTTGTGAGAGAAATTGAAATAAAGCAGCTATACATCTTAATCTGTTTATTAAATATGAATAAATCGTTGATTGATAAATCATGATTATGATTTTTGTGAATAGATTGTTAATGTTTTTTATTTAATTTATTTATTAATTTTTCTTTTTTTTAAACCTATTTTTTTGGGAATTTTGTAACTTTATTGATGTGAAAATGTAACATTTTATTGCTAATCTATATATATAAAGCAAAGTGGTCGGGTGCCCGATAGGGCACTTCCCGGCGCCGCAGGCGCGTCAAATTTGGCACGAAGGTGCCTTATGGCGATAGAACACGAGGGCCGGTGACGGTTCGGCAAAAAGTCTACGGACAGGGGGTCAAAACTGACCTCGACTGACCGGCGCCTTATATGGGCTATATTTCGAAAAAAAAATTCCTCCGACGACCCCCCTTGAAATTTTGTGAGGTGGTAGGAGAACACCTTGGGGTGTCACAAAAAACTCGGCATATCTGGGAAAACTTCGTAAAGGGGTCAAAACTGACCAGTTGTATTTCCCTATATAATCTTTGTATTTTATGGGAAAAACAGAGGGCCATTTCAACGCAGACTTTAGGGTACTTAAGCTCAGTATATATGGCTAATTTTTTGCATGCTCCTAGGTCAATGGCTTGACCTTTAGGGAAAACTGTCGGTTACACTCAAAGCCCTCGACGAGGGCTAAAAAGTGACCGCGAGTGAAATTCTCTTTATATGAGCTCTATTACGAAAAAAAAATTCCTCCGACGACCCCCCTTGAAATTTTGTGAGGTGGTAGGAGAACACCTTGGGGTGTCACAAAAAACTCGGCATATCTGGGAAAACTTCGTAAAGGGGTCAAAACTGACCAGTTGTATTTCCCTATATAATCTTTGTATTTTATGGGAAAAACAGAGGGTCATTTCAACGCAGACTTTAGGGTACTTAAACTCAGTATATCTGACTAATTTTTTGCATACTCTTAGGTGAATGGCTTGACCTTTAGGGAAAACTGTCGGTTTGACTCAAAGCCCTCGACGAGGGCTAAAAAGTGACCGCGAGTGAAATTCTCTTTATATGAGCTCTATTGCGAAAAAAAAATTCCTCCGACGACCCCCCTTGAAATTTTGTGAGGTGGTAGGAGAACACCTTGGGGTGTCACAAAAAACTCGGCATATCTGGGAAAACTTCGTAAAGGGGTCAAAACTGACCAGTTGTATTTCCCTATATAATCTTTGTATTTTATGGGAAAAACAGAGGGTCATTTCAACGCAGACTTTAGGATACTTAAGCTCAGTATATCTGGCTAATTTTTTGCATGCTCCTAGGTCAATGGCTTGACCTGTAGGGAAAACTGTCGGTTACACTCAAAGCCCTCGACGAGGGCTAAAAAGTGACCGCGAGTGCAATTCTCTTCATATGAGCTCTATTACGAAAAAAAAATTTCCTCCGACGACCCCCCTTGATATTTTGTAAGGTGGTAGGAGAACGCCTTGGGGTGTCACAAAAAACTCGCCATGTCCGGGAAAAATCGGGAAATGGGTCAAAACTGACCAGTCGTATTTCCCTATATAATCTTTGTATTTTATGGGGAAAACAGAGGGTCATTTCAAAACGGATTTTATGGCACTGACCCTCTTTACATCTGGCTCACTTTTGGCATGCTTATAGGTAAATGGCTTGACCTTTAGGGAAAACTGTCGGTTACACTCAAAGCCCTCGACGAGGGCTAAAAAGTGACCGCGAGTGAAATTCTCTTTATATGAGCTCTATTTCGAAAAAAAAATTCCTCCGACGACCCCCCTTGATATTTTGTGAGGTGGTAGGAGAACGCCTTGGGGTGTCACAAAAAACTCGCCATGTCCGGGAAAAATCGGGAAATGGGTCAAAACTGACCAGTCGTATTTCCCTATATAATCTTTGTATTTTATGGGGAAAACAGAGGGTCATTTCAAAACGGATTTTATGGCACTTACCCTCATTACATCTAGCTCAGTTTTGGCATGCTTATAGGTAAATGGCTTGACCTTTAGGGAAAACTGTCGGTTACACTCAATGCCCTCGACGAGGGCTAAAAAGTGACCGCGAGTGAAATTCTCTTTATATGAGCTCTATTACGAAAAAAAAATTCCTCCGACGACCCCCCTTGAAATTTTGTGAGGTGGTAGGAGAACACCTTGGGGTGTCACAAAAAACTCGGCATATCTGGGAAAACTTCGTAAAGGGGTCAAAACTGACCAGTTGTATTTCCCTATATAATCTTTGTATTTTATGGGAAAAACAGAGGGTCTTTTCAACGCAGACTTTAGGGTACTTAAACTCAGTATATCTGGCTAATTTTTTGCATGCTCCTAGATCAATGGCTTGACCTTTAGGGAAAACTGTCGGTTACACTCAAAGCCCTCGACGAGGGCTAAAAAGTGACCGCGAGTGAAATTCTCTTTATATGAGCTCTATTACGAAAAAAAAATTCCTCCGACGACCCCCCTTGAAATTTTGTGAGGTGGTAGGAGAACACCTTGGGGTGTCACAAAAAACTCGGCATATCTGGGAAAACTTCGTAAAGGGGTCAAAACTGACCAGTTGTATTTCCCTATATAATCTTTGTATTTTATGGGAAAAACAGAGGGTCTTTTCAACGCAGACTTTAGGGTACTTAAACTCAGTATATCTGGCTAATTTTTTGCATGCTCCTAGATCAATGGCTTGACCTTTAGGGAAAACTGTCGGTTACACTCAAAGCCCTCGACGAGGGCTAAAAAGTGACCGCGAGTGAAATTCTCTTTATATGAGCTCTATTACGAAAAAAAAAAATTCCTCCGACGACCCCCCTTGAAATTTTGTGAGGTGGTAGGAGAACACCTTGGGGTGTCACAAAAAACTCGGCATATCTGGGAAAACTTCGTAAAGGGGTCAAAACTGACCAGTTGTATTTCCCTATATAATCTTTGTATTTTATGGGAAAAACAGAGGGTCTTTTCAACGCAGACTTTAGGGTACTTAAACTCAGTATATCTGACTAATTTTTTGCATACTCTTAGGTGAATGGCTTGACCATTAGGGAAAACTGTCGGTTTGACTCAAAGCCCTCGACGAGGGCTAAAAAGTGACCGCGAGTGAAATTCTCTTTATATGAGCTCTATTACGAAAAAAAATTTCCTCCGACGACCCCCCTTGATATTTTGTGAGGTGGTAGAAGAACACCTAGGGGTGTCACAAAAAACTCGGCATATCTGGGAAAACTTCGTAAAGCGGTCAAAACTGACCAGTTGTATTTCCCTATATAATCTTTGTATTTTATGGGAAAAACAGAGGGTCATTTCAACGCAGACTTTAGGGTACTTAAGCTCAGTATATCTGGCTAATTTTTTGCATGCTCCTAGGTCAATGGCTTGACCTTTAAGGAAAACTGTCGGTTACACTCAAAGCCCTCGACGAGGGCTAAAAAGTGACCGCGAGTGAAATTCTCTTTATATGAGCTCTATTACGAAAAAAAATTTCCTCCGACGACCCCCCTTGATATTTTGTGAGGTGGTAGAAGAACACCTAGGGGTGTCACAAAAAACTCGGCATATCTGGGAAAACTTCGTAAAGCGGTCAAAACTGACCAGTTGTATTTCCCTATATAATCTTTGTATTTTATGGGAAAAACAGAGGGTCATTTCAACGCAGACTTTAGGGTACTTAAGCTCAGTATATCTGGCTAATTTTTTGCATAAGTTTAGGACAATGGCTTGACCTTTAGGAAAAACTGTCGGTTACACTCAAAGCCCTCGACGAGGGCTAAAAAGTGACCGCGAGTGAAATTCTCTTTATATGAGCTCTATTACGAAAAAAAATTTCCTCCGACGACCCCCCTTGATATTTTGTGAGGTGGTAGAAGAACACCTAGGGGTGTCACAAAAAACTCGGCATATCTGGGAAAACTTCGTAAAGCGGTCAAAACTGACCAGTTGTATTTCCCTATATAATCTTTGTATTTTATGGGGAAAACTGGGTAATTTCTACGCAAATTTTAGGGTACTTACTCTTTGTATAACTGGCTAATTTTTTGCATACACCTCTATAGAGAGATGGGCCGTATGGAAAACCTGTTGGTCAGCATTAAAGCCCTCGAAGAGGACTAAAAATGACTGCGAGTGAAATTCTCATTATACGAAATTTGGTCAATTGGTCTATGAGCAGGGGAGGTAACTTTTTAATGTAACAATTTTTTAATATTTTGTATACTCTTTTTAAGAAAAAGCAAAAATCATAAAGTATAGCATTGTTTTAAATGGATATTGTGTTATAAATTAAGTTTTGTATTGTATTGAAATTGTAAAATTAATTGCAAAAGTAATTTAATATAATATTTGATTGATAATTTTTATGAAAGCCCTTTCAGTTCTAATAACCTTGCGAGTAATAAGTTGCGAATATTCTATCAATTTATGGGTACTAAAAAAGTACCCCACTGTATAAATTTAGGCCCTAAGCATTTAACATAACAGCCAATCGCCTATTAATTAATCATTCAATTTCTCAACTTTTTTGAAAACCTAAGCGAAGCTAGGCAGTATGCCTAGTATTTAATAAAGACAAAAGCTTTCAATAACCTAGTCCAAGGGAAGTAAATTATACTCTACAAAATTGAGTGCGCAAATGTAAGTTACCTCCCTTTATTAATAATACAATTTCTGTTATCGCCACAGATCTTTAAAAATGTGTACAAATGATAGATATTTTTTCACTATTTAGTGTCATTGTGGCGACAATAGCTGATTTTAAGTATAAATAAACTTTCTTGAAATCCGCCTTTGCAATGGAAAACTCGACACCATTCTGAATGGCACTATAACAATTACATACAAGTAATTTGTGACCAGCGCAACGACATTTCTGTTACCGTACCGGTCTAACCATCGGGTCATTTTTTAGAAGCTTCTAGTTGAAAGTTAGAGAAATCAGTTTACTACTGAATTTTAGCTGCACATTATTTTAAATGTATCTTAGTTGACTTTTAAAAAAGATACATAACTAATCTATATTGATATCGATTAAATATAAATGTCTCAACCATTACAAAAAAATAATGGTGAAGGGGTTTCCCTTATCTCCTTGTATTGTAAACTACATTTAAAAAGTGCAGACCAAACACCCCCCCCCCCCCCAGGTTAGGTCCGCCACTGCCATCTTACACACACAACCTGCCAGTATTTGACAACAGGTGACCGAAAGTTGTTCAGGACTTTTACACGTGTTGTATGCATGTTGACCAACTCGATCGTTGGTGTCTGATTATTCACGAGTACAAACACACATGCTTGTGACTTGAGTACACACACACATACACACACATACACACACAATACTCCTGTGATGTTCTCTTTCTCGCCCATTAGCCTTTTAGTATTGATTTTCTTTAACACATTGTAAATACTCAGAATTAAAGCAATAATTGCGTTAATTAATTAGCTTTCTAAATTTTCTTAATTTAGTTATAATGTTATTGTTTTATATTTAGTAGACTTACAACGCCTGCTAACATTCAAATAATTCCTTATCCTTACAAGATCAGTAACAATAAAATTAAAACTAACAATTAGATGATTTTTTAAAATAAATTCCTTGTTCCACCAAGCCACTAGCAATACCTTTATCGACTAAGTCCAAACAGTTAAGCCTAGCAAATTTTAATAAATTGTATACACTTAACTGAGCATCAATTACATTCTTTACTTTAAGGTAAACATGTATACCGGAAAGTTACTTTAAAGTGTAAATAATTATTTACGCAAGATTTCATCACATTCCTCTAACTTTGAAAGTTTACATTTCTTGAAGACTTTACTTACGCTTACTAAATTGACATTCTACAGATGCTATATGATAGTTGTTTTTTTTTTTATACTTGATACTTGAGTTTCTAGAAAACACAAGTTACGAATATAGACGATGTTTTTTTTTTTTTTAAAGGCTTGTTTCATCAAACGGAAAAACTACGATCACTAAACCCTTCGTAATCGTTTTTGTATCCAACGAGCTTATACATTCCACCCCACCCCACTCACTTGTACACCCCTGCCCACTCCATCCCCCCCCCCCCCCCCCCCCACACACACACACACACCACGTCTCTTACTCAAGAAATCCAAAATCCAGAGTAAAAAAAAAAACTTCAAAACGAAAATTTTGCGTTTATTTTGTATCTCCATAAAGATCGTCGAAACATCGCTAACATTAGGCCAGCTAAGCGCATGAATAATTTATGTTGGTTTTTTTTTTTTACTCGTAGTTTTTCCTACAAAAGTTTTTTAATGTCAAGTTTTCTAATCAGCCAAGATTCGAAACTTGTCCATCATCGTAGCAAAACATCGACCGCTGTCACGTTGGTAATTGAGAAAAAAATATGTCAGAGATGATGACTTGATAGCAGAAGTCAGGGAGACGTTGAGATGACGGCTAGGACATCATTGACATGGCGCGTCATAGAGATGACATCATGGGGCGTCATCGAGATGACATCATGGGGCGTCATCGAGATGACAATATTGAGAAAACATCAAAAGCAAGTCATTTCAATGATGTCATAAGACATCATTAAAATGACATCGTGAGACGTAACTGAGGTGACTTTTGAAGTCATATAAATGACATCATGACAATTTATTGCGATGACTTCATGTGAAATCATGAATGTGACATCATGTTAAATCATTAAAGGGATATTATGATGGGTCACTGAGGTGAATTTATGAGACATTATTAGATGACTGTAAGAGCTAGACTCTAGTAAATATTGAACTAATGTGTATGGTTGAAGAAGCTGAGACAACAAGCAATCATCGAGATGAATGTAAGATATAACTATAACACCATCAGAATACTTTTCTATTTTAGAAAACTTGTATCCGTAATAATAATATCATTATTAAGAGCAAACTTTTTTGCAGTAACTAGTGTTTTTTTTTCTAACTATGAAAGCTAAACATATAATATACTAGGTAACTTTAGAATTGCAAGTTATGTATGTATGTTTGTATGCGTGCGTATATATATATATATATATATATATATATTATATATATATATATATATATATATATATATATATATATATTAAAGGCATATCGGTGTTGGGTCAAGTGTCAGAAATGATGACATTTGATATGCTATGTCAAGGTGTCCAGATTTCTAAAAGAGGGTGTGATAACAAAAATATAGTACAAAAATCCGTGAAAATAATTTCCTGTTATTCCCATCTCTGGAGAAAGTTCCACATCATCTCTGACAAGAGAACGTCATATTTTTCTCCCGGCTTGATGAAAATATTCCGCGACAGTGACTTGGATTGGAAATGTTTAAAAATTTTACACGTGTCAGCGGATAGAATTTCTAGGCCAACATCTTCGTCACTGCACCGTAAACACGCGTTCGTCACTTTCGTTTTCTCTTAAATGGCGTGATTATCAACTTTTATTTCTTAAAATTCAAGAACAATTTTTTAGTACAGAATTATGATAAAGAGAGTTGTAAATAAAACGTCTGTACTCTTGGTTTAGAGTTCACGTTGAACGTCATGGAATTTTTTTTATGTGGCAAAGGGAAATAAACACGTCATAGGGGTAACTCTTTGTAGTGAATGAGTGAAGGGGGATAAATGGGGATGAATGTTGCTTGTACTTATTAGTACTTTATAAATTCACATGTATTTTTTGAGAAATCGGAAATAGCTCAAATTACTACTTCCGGTCAACGGAAGTTACTCAAGATTTGACAGAAGGTAGAGAATTAGATCATTTACTTATATGTGAAACTTCATGTTTCTATCTGAAATAGTACTCAAGTTATAGGCTTTTGAAAAATTCAAAGTAGAAAAAGTTCCACTTCCGGTTACCGGAAATCGCTGAAAAGTTGATACGGATCTACAAATTTGATATAATACTTATATATGAAATTTCATCAACCTAGCTGCAACGGTACTCAAGGTATCGTGTTTACAGACACACATACACACTCACCACACACACACTAACGGACAGAATTGCACAGTCCAGTTTTTCCGACTCGATTACGCGAAATTTTAATAAATCTGGATTTAGAAATTTTGCTCGATTAAAATAAGTCCCCTATACTCCACTTATGATGTACTGAGATGTAAAACGGTGGAAACTGTCAAAATTTCATGTGATTTTTGTGCACGATTACAATACTTCCTCTATACTCTGTATACGAGAAATAAAAATGGCGTTCGGCAAATTGTTAATGAACAGAGTAATTAAACACTGCCATCCGCCATGTTGCTCTATCCTACCCCCCACCCCCCAACAACAAACACTTGAGAGCAGGCTCTGAGTTGTGAAGGAAAATATTTCACAACCTCCAATCCCAAAAATAAATACCGTGTTTCTCTTCCTTCCATAATTAATGCGC